>NW_020172644.1:0-101779 GCF_003031525.2 Neophocaena asiaeorientalis asiaeorientalis
GGCGGATTCTTAACCACTGCACCACCAGGGAAGCCCAAAATCGCTAATTTAAAACACTTCGTTATAATAAGAGTATGAGCATGACTACCATGCAGAACCGAGATCAGTCACCCTTCCCTCGGGGAGTCCAGCTGGTCCAGCTGCACCAGCTCTGTCTCCTGACCCTCCACGGCCCCAGCAGTCAGCTGTCCTGTGGTGCCAGGCTTGCTGCAAACTAGCAGAGTATGTTGATGAGCACATGCACTTCGAGGCCAGACAAGCAGAGCTCCGTGCTACTCGGGAAATGGTACTTGACCTCTTAGAGCCTGGGCTCCTTGTCCATAAAATGGCATTACAATACCACCATCACTTATTATAAGTACTATAGGATATAACCTTGTATTTCTCAAACCAGAGTCTGTTGAATTGAATTCTTGAGGTAGGGGGTTACAGGGTGGGAGTAGGGTCCTGTGTCTGCTGCAGTACTCATATAGAATTATTTTACCCCTTTCCAAAGGAAATAAACATTTCCTTAGTGATAATTTGCAATTAATAGGTATTTTCAGAAAATAAACCTTCAGTTTCTTAAATCGGGACTCCTCAAACTGCTGTTCATGGATGCATTCCCAGGTACACTTCTCAGAGTGACTGCTGTGGTTACTGATAAGAAATAGTAGCCCTGACCCAGGGATTTATTCAATAATTTTTTGTGATTCGTCACTATGTCCACTTTTCCTTAACTAATGTACTACTTTTAAACTCTTGATACTAAATAGTAATTGGAAATATATTTTGCTCCTTTTGGTTGAGCTTGGTGCCATTCACCAATATTTCTGGCTCTCCTCCTTTTTGGGTTCAAGGTGGGACTGCCCTGTTCCTGCACTTGCTTTGGTCAGTGAAGTGTGAGTAGAAGTAACATTCCTTTCTTCCAAGGAGAAGCCTTTCACAGTGTGTGCCCATTTCCCCTGTTGCTTCCCAGTGCCATGGCAGACAGCAGTATTCCAGGCGCTGGAAGCTCTGCCAGCCTGTGCCTTGACTGAGGGCAATGCTGGGCAGCAGCCCTGCCAACCCAAGACACACATGTGGCATAAGAAGAGCTAAATCTTTGTGGTTTTAAGTCACTAAATTTTGTCGTTATTTGCTACTTCAGTATGACCTTGCCCATTGTGACGGGTACACAGTTGGTTCAATATTACCCTAATAACTTGTATAAAACCTTGGCTATGACAGCCTTAGCCTGAGAATGTTAGCTTTCACTACAGCATTGTCTTTTTCAATAAGCTACCTTTTCCTAAAAGGTTATCAGCCCTGAGAGGGAGAACTACCTGCCCGAATTCCTATTCTTCCTCAAAGGCGAGATGTCATCCTTACCAGTCCACTGATGGCTGTGTTACCTCTTTCCCTCTAATGTCCTCTACAAGCCATATTTTTATTCTATACTATCTGCCTCAGTTCTCTTTGCTGAAAATAAGCTAGTCTTTTCATTTTATTTTCTATGTTGCACCTTAACCTTGGAATCACTTCTCAATTGCCATGTGCAAGCAACTACCCTGGGATCCTCCCATTCAGAGGTCACCATCAAGGAGGGAGGAGAGGTTTATTAGATGGATATAAAAGAGAAAATTAGAGTTTAGAGCCTCCCTAGGCTCTTAAAGTTAAGGGTACCTGTTATGCGCTATAGCACTCATTAAATGTATTCTTTTTTTTTTTTTTGCGGTACGCGGGCCTCTAAATGTTGTGGCCTCTCCCACTGCGGGACACGCAGGCTCAGCGGCCATGGCTCACGGGCCCAGCTGCTCCGCGACATGTGGGATCTTCCCGGACCGGGGCACAAACCCATGTCCCCTGCATCAGCAGGCGGACTCTCAACCACTGCGCCACCAGGGAAGCCCATGTATTCATTACTAATAATAATTTCCCCTTATCCTATCATAAAGAGGTAGAATGTTCGCATCTTTGAAAAATTTCAAATTAGCCCATGATTTTATTTACCCAAGCTAAAGAAAATACTACGCTTGGCAGGCCTGTCAACTGCAAAAATCATTTCCTCAGTTTATTAACTGGAAATGAAAATACTTGTACAGTAGTCTGTGGGTGAGATCATGGTAGACAAATAAACAAGGCAGCAAATACAATATATCATTTCTTGTCAATTAATAACAGGCCATAACAAAGAGATGCATACCAAGTCCAAACCCTCCCAGAACAATAAGTGAAAGGCTTGTCCAGAAATGGAAGAGGGTGTAAGGGCTGATTTCTATGTAGATAACCCTTATACATGTTTTCTCTAGTCCTTGTTAAAGAGATATATTAGTTCAATGGACTGAAAATTCTGCAAACTATACCTCAGGCTTCTCTAATTAAGGGCTACCAAAACCCATTCTCATTTCACATAAATAGTCTGAAGTCATCTAAATTATATCTGACATACAAATTAGGTTTGAATCCATAAAGCTTGTTACTGAATACCAACTCTTTCCTAATTAAAAAATATTACCTAAGAATGCCAGAAAACAAATCAAATTATATTCTATGAGTAATCTTCTCTTTCCACAAACCCTATTCCACCCCCCAAATGTTTACAGCAAAACAAGGTAGAGGAAAAAGTAAAAATCATTATGGGCTCCATTTTACTATTATTTTTGTAAAACGTCATTAATCCTGACATTATCATGTACACACACACATACACACACACACACACACACACACACACACACACACCTTTGATATACAATAAAGTTAGAAGAGTTTAGAGCTGAAAGGGTCTTTAGACGCCTAATGCCATTATTGTGAAGATGAGAAGACAGAATCCTACAGAAATCAAATCCAGGACTGGAATCCAGATCATATGACTTCTAGTCAAGGGCTGCTCTCACCAGGGTACAATGGCCACAAGTGAAGATAAAGAGAAAGGAGAAGACTAACAGGAATCTGGTTCTCCCAACATCTCTAATTTTCTCCAGCAGTTGTTCAATCACTATAGTTAATTGTTAATTGAGGTTGCCTACCTTTGCAAGTGGAAGGAAGGGATAGAGGGAGGGAGGGAAGGAGGGAAGGAGGAAGGGAGGGAGAAGGGGAGGAAGGAAGGGGGAGAAGGAGCGGGGAGAGAAAAAATTTCAGTTTATTATGAGAGATTTCTCACAGAGAATACACTTTCCTTTCAAGTTGTACATTTGAGACATCAGCATCTAGGATCTAGGATAAGAAGACTTAGCCACCTGCTGAGCCCCATCTTTCTACTTAAATCTGATCTCAGAGTCAGGGGTTCATTATGAGACTTAGACTCTCCCATCCTCCTGTTCACAGAAGTCTAGAGAAAGAAAAGAAAGATTAAGAGCTACAAAAATGGTTACCAAGTTTAATTATTTATATGCTGGGCAAGTAAAATTGGGTTCAATTTAGTCATTTGTCTTTTGCTAATACTTTAGATTACCGTTAGTTTAAAAGCTCCTCTCCCGTAAAAGAGATAGTATGTAAGAAATTAATGGAGAAAATTATTTTCTTAATTTTATGAATAGGAGGTAATATAAAGAGATAAGCAAATAAATATAAAATTAAAGTTGATAAAAATGATTTGGGAAATTATAAGGAACGAATTTGGCATGTGTACTCATGCAAACCCATCTGTAAAGCATGCTCGATATGTACATATTCCGTTCCATTCTTACCAGTTTTATTTTTTCAATCCCAATAAATATTTCATATATGTCCTATATTATTGGTGTAATTCCCTAATAGTATTGCTTTGATCATTGTTCCTCATTTTTCTCATTGGAGGCCATACCCTTTAATAAAATTACCTGGGTTCAAACCCTGACCCCACTATTTGCTTGTTGTGAGTCGGCTTGGTTTTCTCATCTGTAAAATGGGAGTAATATCACTAAATAACATAACACGTAAAACTAAAGTACAAAGTACTAAGTGACTACGAATTCCTTTAAACATATCCTTAGCTTTCAATTGTTCAACAAATATTTACTGAGCACAGACTAGAAACTGGAAAAGCATTAGACACAAAGGAAACTAAAATCACCAAGACCTACACAGCCCTCTCAGTGAAACTTACAGCTTACTGAAGACAATCCTCATACAGATAATGAATTACAATATCAGTATGTGCTGCAAAGGAGAATGATAAGATCCTATCTACCCCTCTAATGTTTGGATGACAGCATTTGGGAACTAAAAAATATCCTAGAAGTAGATAATATATTTTTAAATAACTTAATCATAAAATTAATATGTTGATTATAGAAAATTAGGAAAATAAAGGAAACAAAAGAAAATAAATCTATATAACAATAATCTATAAAACACTATTCATAGCAATAAAGATGACAATAATAATAGCTATCATTTATAGGAGGCATTATTCTAAACATTTTATAATTATTATTTTATTTAATCTTTATAACAACCCTATGAAATACCTCCTGTCATTATCCTCACTTTTAAACTGAAGAAACTGAGGCACAGAGAAAACGTCTATCAAAGTTTTTGTTTGTTTGTTTGTTTGTTTGTTTTTGTGGTACGCGGGCCTCTCACTGTTGTGGCTCTCCCGTTGCGGAGCACAGGCTCCGGACGCGCAGGCTCAGCGGCCACGGCTCACGGGCCCTGCCGCTCCGCGGCATGTGGGATCTTCCCGGACCGGGGAACGAACCTGTGTCCCCTGCATCGGCAGGCAGACTCTCAACCACTGCGCCACCAGGGAAGCCCTATCAAAGTTTTGATGTATAGCTTTCTTTTTTTTTCCTGTGCATATGTATTATATATTTTTTCTTTTTAACCAAATTAGATTAACACAGTTTATGTTCTTTTCTAATATGCTTTAATATGTTCTATTTACTCAACAAAATAGCATGAACATTTTCCCATATTATTAACTATTCTTCTGCCGTATGATTTTAATACAGTATTATATAAATGAAGAATATAAATATCTTAAAGATGCTTTTAATAACATTCATGACAAAGTAGCCAAACTCCTCTGACAATTTTTCAGTGTACGCTTTCTCAACCTTTAGAAATGCCAAAATCTTATCTACAACAGCATGGGTGGGTTGAAAGTATCTGTCCCTTTCACCCTCTGATCTAAAGTTCTTAATGAGAATTCAGGCATTAAACTGTGGTCCAGTACATAAATAAATCATATGCCTTGACACAAGAATCCCTGTTTGGCTACACTTTCACCAAGAGAACAGATGCCTCAGGGACAAATCAGTGTGCTTTAAGCTATCTGAAATAAAAATGCTGCTTTTCCATGCAAAAAACAAACCAAAAAATGTTCAAAGATTTTCAATAGATTCCTTCACTTTGGGTTCCTTTATTCACAACGTAAATACTGAGTTGACATTGTAGGTATGATTCAGAGGCTCTTATGCTAAATGACGTCCTACAACAGTTATCCAACTGACCATATGTCAGACAGTCTGAACACCCAGTGCATGATATTAACGGGTATGCTAATTTTCTGTACAATGCCTCCGGCATTTGGAGAGTCTTAAAATGCTAATGACATCCCTTCTCATTATAACCAAATACTGAAAGTGATCTGGTGTCAGTCATTTTTGTTAAGTAATTAGACATTCCCTGTGTGTGTTCAGATACAGCCAATTTTCAAAATGTCACTAGCTTCTTCTATTTATGTGTCCCTAGGTAGAATTTGTACCTCAAATGCTCTACATAATTATTACGTGATTTCTACAGTCTCTAGCGTAGTTTTAGGGTCATAGGAGTATTTAAGAATGACTTGTCAGGTAAATATGTATCTTGCGTGTCTACTGGTTTCTTAATAGCAAATTAAAGAAATAAGGCAAAAACTAGCCTGGGTAACAAGCAAATAACATTTGATAGTGTAAAATGCCTGTAATTGTGTTTCCTTGCCTGCTGATATGATTGCAGGATATTACTAAGGCACCAGAAACATGAGATGGCTTGGTGGACATTTACAACAATCTGGTAAAACTCTCAGCCAACATACCGAGAACCTGTGTAAATAACTCACATGCAAATAAAAATTTATTGTGAAAACTAACTTAAGAAATTGACAAAACTAAAATAAGAACTCCTATTTAAATATAATTTAGGGAATACCTAAAGGAATTTTTTTCAGTGGGAAAACACTGCCATTTCTAATAATTAAAAGCATATTATGAAAATCGAGAAGACTAAGTAAGTTTTCCATCAAATTTTGTCCTATATAGTAATAGGTTTAAGTTGTATAGTAGTTTTATAATAATAGGTACAATTTTATAGACAGGCATATTCACTTGCAAACATCTAAGATATCTCAGGAAGGACACATGGGAAAATAACATTGGTGGCTTCAAGGGAAGGGAACTGGGTAGCTGGAGGACAGAGACAGGGAGGGAGAAGTTTCACATTTTTTGTACTTTCTGAATTTTGAGTCACTCTAATGAATATCCAATTTTAAAATAAAATTTAAATTTTAAAGAATGATTGTTCCCTGATATTATGTTTTTTAAATTCAGTCTCTTCTGAACTTGACTTGATTAATATGCTTACAAGCTTTCCCATTTTCTACTGACTGACTTGCCACTTCCCAAGCAAATTTAACAAACTAGTCATGAAAATATTTCCACAAGCTTTATTTTAGTTTAAAAAAAAAAAAGAAAAACTGTTTCAAGTTCCTCCAGATATTAACAAATAAACTTTATGATAGGAGCTAGGATCCAAAACTATAAAGTACTAATAAGACTTACAAACTTGTTTTTATATATGAACTGCAGAAAATTATCCAGCAAAAAGAAAAAGATGAGTAATATTTTTAACTTAAAAAATAAGTCAACTTTAACAATTAATTCATTTAATGAGTACTTACTGAGTTCCTACTGCATGGCAGGCACTGTTCTGGATTTGGGGATACGGTAATGAAGAGAAAAGAAAAATTATGGTGCTTACGTTCCAGTGTAATATTCCACTGATGAGTAGTTACCAGTATACTAGAGATTCTGAGGTGGAAAACAGACCCCATGGTTACTTTTCCCCTTTCATTGTTTTCCATTTATTTCCACTTTTTCCTCTTGCCTCCTCTAATTTTTCTTTCTTAGCTCAGCTATCTAGAAAAATTCCACTAGGTGGCACTGTATTCATTGATCAGAATAAAAAGTAACTGGTTGTTCATGCTGTATTCTTTTTGTCTTCTTTGGTTTTGTTTTTAACTTGCTTTTTTGTGACCAAAACACAACTTAAAATATACCATATGGGGAAAACAAAAAATGTACAAAAAGATGAGATATTAGTCTGAGTTTGCTAGAACATACCACCTTCTAACACATCACTCAATCACATCCCAACACACATGGTGGTGGATAGAATCTTCACCACAAACGAATAGAACTCCTGAAAAGAAATAGTGTAGCATGATGGAACAGAAGTCTGGAGAAGGTGTCTAGAGATATGCATTCTCAAGTCCTAGCTTTAGCTCGCCTTTAACCCACCTTTAGATGAACAACCACGGACAATTCATCTAATCACCATGACCTTTAAGTTTCCCATTAGAAAAATATTGGGAGTAATACATCCTTACTCATCTAAGAAGGTCTTGTGAAGATCAAATGATTTAAAATCTGTGAAAGTGCTATTTTGGACACGTTTAGCTATGCGGTTCTGACCAGATATTTTGGCTGGGAGAAAATAACATGAATTTTGGAATTATGAACATAATATTTTTATTTTTTTTACATCTTTATTGGAGTATAATTGCTTTACAATAGTGTGTTAGTTTCTGCTTTATAACAAAGTTATAACAAAGTGAATCAGTTATACATATACATATGTTCCCATATCTCTTCCCTCTTGCGTCTCCCTCCCTCCCACCCTATCCCACCCTTCTAGGTGGTCACAAAGCACCAAGCTGATCTCCCTGTGCTATGCGGCTGCTTCCCACTAGCTATCTATTTTACGTTTGGTAGTGTATATATGCAGAATGAAGTAAGTCAGAAAGAGAAAAACAAATACCGAATGCTAACACATATATATGGAATCTAAGAAAAAAAAAAAAGGTCATGAAGTACCTAGGGGTAAGACGGGAATAAAGACACAGACCTACTAGAGAATGGACTTGAGGATACGGGGAGGGGGAAGGGTAAACTGTGACAAAGTGAGAGAGTGGCATGGACGTATATACACTACCAAACATAATAATTTTTCTTTTTACATCTTTATTGGAGTATAATTGCTTTACAATGGTGTGCTAGTTTCTGCTTTATAACAAAGTGAATCAGTTATACATATACATATGTTCCCATATCTCTTCCCTCTTGCGTCTGGTTCTAATTGCTTTAAAATATTAATTCATTTAATATTTAAATGTAACACTGTGAGGTAGATACTACTGTTATCCTCATTTACAGCCGAGGAAACTGTGTTACAAAGAGATAGAATAACCTGCCAGAGGCCACTCAGCTATTAAATGGCAGAGCTCATCTCTTCCCAAGGACCACCTCATTTCTATAAACCATCCATTATATGAGCTGCTTGAGAAGCCCCTGCACCACTGAAAACATCATAACCAACAGAACACTTAGGGTATGCTAGGACTAAAGAACAAGAATTCCTTTCAGAGCATGACAGAGTAATGAATATAACTGCTTCGTTCAGGGAAATCCAGCTACTCAGACCTAAAGATGCCCAAATTGAAAGAGTAAGAACTGTGATCATACAAATAAAGTCTATACTCACATGTCTTGGGTACTTTTTTAAATTTTTAAAAAATTTTATTTATTTATTTTTGGCTGCATTGAGTCTTTATTCCTGTGCGCTGGCTTTCTCTAGTTGCAGCGAGACGGGGTTACTCTCCGTTGTGGTGCGCGGGCTCGTTGCGGTGGCTTCTCTTGTTGCGGAGCATGGGCTCTAGGCTCGTGGGCTCAGTACTTGTGGCACGTGGGCTCTAGAGCACAGGCTCAGTAGTTGTGGCGCACGGGCTTAGTTTCTCCGCAGCATTTGGGATCTTCCTAGGCCAGGGCTTGAACCCGTGTCACCTGCATTGGCAGGCAGATTCTTAACCACTGCGCCACCAGGGAAGCCCTTGGGTACTTTTTTAGCTGCTCCAACATAAAGCCTGCCATCCAAAAGGTAAGTAATGAAAGGTAAGATTTTCAACACCTACCACTATTTCATCCAATCCTTCAAATACGTGTAAGCTCTTTGAAAACAAGTTCAGATTTATTTGTTGGCAACTATTTAAAAAGTTGTTGAAGTATAAATAAACTTTATCAGTAGAATAGTTTGGAACATGATCTCTGTAGAGTACAGACTGCCTTGGAGAATTCTGGCTCCCCACCTGCCAATTAAAAGATTTGGGGGAAAAAAAAAAAGATTTGGGGAAAGTTACTGAGCCCCGCATCTGTAAAATAGGGGCAGTGATAGTACCTCTTAGAGTTGCAAGAAAAAAATGAGTGAATATATGAAAACGCCTAGAATAGGACCTAGCACATAGTAAGAGCTCAATAAATGTTAACAGTATTCTTGTTGTTCCTACTTCTCAAATCACATGAGCTCTTTACACTCAGTGGTCAAATCATCTGCCATTTAGTGGTGTACAATACAGAAGCTCCTCCGTTTACAAACTTTCAATTAACACAATTCCAGAGACAAAGACATGCTCTAGAAGAAAAGCATCTATCACTGATAGATGGTGAGAGTGGTCACTGACATATCGTCATTCTGAACTAGTGACAGATTAATTTAACAAGTCTTTCTGTCCCAGGAAAGATAAACACTCACTATTTTACATCACTGCTATTCCTTTGTCATTCTTAAATTTTAATTTCTGTATATCTTTCCTTGTCTCCTGCTATGAATGACTGTAAATTCCTTGAGGCAGTGGTTTTGTTGTATATTTTTATATTCTTCATAATATTGACCAAGGAAGACTCTCAAAGGGCGTTTGTTGTCATCCTTGTTATGCTTATTGTATTCTTCAAAACTCACATAACTGAGAAGACAAGACGCCAGATGGATGGTCTCAAAGGCAGGGACATGGCCTAGATATCTTTTTCTCTCACGACTGATCACTATCATAGGTGCTATAATCCCATGGTACATGCCCCAAAATATTTATTCAAATAAACAAAAGATGATATCATATTTGTCTTCACAATTTTAATCTAAGTTTTTTGCTTGTTTGTTTTGTTTTGCTTTTTACTTTCACCTCCAAGAGTGTAAACCCCGAGAAAAAGAAAACATTAAAATGCAACTTGGATCTTGTCACTTCTCAGCTAGAAATCCTCCAATAAGATCCTGCATCTCACTAGGAGGAAAGCTAAAGACCTTACATGGCACGGTATGTTATAGCACCCCAGCTGTACCCTTACACACACACACACACACACACACACACACACACACACACACCTCTGACTGCAGTTTCTACACTCTCACTTGCTTACGCCATTCCAGCCACAGTGGCCCCCTTGGAATTCCTGGAGCAAGCCAAGCAGGCTCTAACTCAAAGACTTTGCCCTCACTGTTGCCTGCACATGGAATGTATTTTCCTCCGATATTCACACTGTTCTCTTACTTCCTTCAGATCTTTGCTCAAATGTCATCCAATCAGAAAGGTCTTTCCTGTCTAATTTATATATTAAAAAAAAACCCTCCCCTCCATACTCCCTATTCCTTTATCTATAGCACTTACTACTATCTAACATATATATTATTACTACTTTGCTTTCTGTCTTCTTCCAAGAATATAAACTCCATGAGAGCAAGGATCTTTTGCTTATTTTGTTTAGTGCTGTATCTCCAGTATCCAAAATACTGCCCGGCATATAGAAAATGCTCAATAGTTATTTATTATAAGTTAATTTTACCTCATCTTCCTAATATATAACTATGTGTTCAACGAAGTATGAAGAAATAAATACTGGGAAAAGGAAAGAGGTGGATTGATAGTGACCTTTAATGGCAGAAAGAGAAAATATGATAATGGAATCTAATAAAATACCAATGAACTGACTTAAACCCTGAAAAAATAGAGATGTTGACAAAAAATTCAAGTAGGGAGGAATTAGGAGGCCAGAGGGAGAAGAAAATAATGTTGAGAGAGAGTAATGTCTTGGATAAAAAGAAAAATAGAATGATATGGAGAGACAGGGATCAATGAAACCACAGACAGCTGGAAGGTTTCTCAGGGCTCGAGAGGATCTAACCTCCCATTTAAAGACAGAAACACCTCAGCCGGGGTCGATAGTAGGTCACTAGCTTCCACTGAAAGCTTCACACAGAGATAGTCTTATTTCACAAGATAATTAAATTCTATCTGAAGAAAATTCTCATTAAGAAGTCCTTCCAAATTCTGAATCCAAACCTTCCACTTTATTCTCCCATAAACTGGTCCCATTCTGCCTTCCAGGACTGCACTGATTCTCTTTCCACAGCTCTTCAAATATTCAAAAGAAACAAACAGGCCCCAACTCCCCCAACCATCCTTCCTGTAGGCTAAATCTCCCCAGGGTCTTTGGCCACTCTAATATGACATCATTTCCAGATGGCCATCCTCTTAGTCAATCTCCTTTAGATCTATTATAATTTTTCAGTTTTCTTTTTTTTTTAATTATTTTCACAAAGTTAAGTGATCATTTAATAACCTGTACCTTATTTATGGAATCACTTTCTACTTTCTTCAGAGTTCCTTCATGTGAATTATATTAACACTCACTGTAAAATGCCTTTTTTTAAATTTTAAGTTGGAAAAGCTGAGAATCAGGAGGGCTCATTGACATATCCAGAGCACAGGTCCAATATCAAGTACCTGCCTCTAGATTTGTTTTTTGTTGTTGTTGTTGTTTTTTATTTTTACTTTTTTGGTTGCACTGGGTCTTCGTTGCAGTGCACGGGCTTTCTCTAGTTGCAGCAAGCGGGGGCTACTCTTTGTTGCGGTGCACGGGCTTCCCATTGAGGTGGCTTCTGTTGCGGAGCATGGGCTCTAGGCGTGCGGGCTCAGTAGTTGTGGCTCACGGGCTTAATTGCTCTGCGGCATGTGGGATCTTCCCAGACCAGGGCTCGAACCCGTGTCTCCTGCATTGGCAGGCGGATTCTTAACCACTGCGCCACCAGGGAAGCCCCTCTAGGTTTGTTTTTACTTAACTTTCTATTATGAAAAATTTCAGACACACAACAAGCAGAGAGAGATTTGTAAAGTGAACGCCCATATTCTCTTTCCCTAGATTTAACAATTATTAACACTGGCTTCATATAAATTTTTTTATTCTTTGGCAAAGTATTTTGAAGCAAATTCCAGACATAGGCATCTTGGCAATTCATCACTAAATCTTTTAGTATGCATCTCTAAACCATAAGAACACTTGCTTACATAACCATGAACTGGTATCACATCTAACGAAATTAACAATAACTTCTTAATATCACCTAATTTGCCTCTCCATATTCAAATTTTTCTGCTTATATCCAAAATGATTGGATTTTTTCAACTAATTTATTCATGAGTCATGTCCCTTAACTCCTGATCCATTCTTCTTTCTACTGTACCGTGGAAATTATAAAGAAAATGGAAAAAGGTATGCTTAAGAAAGCAAAGAGGAAAGAGGAATTTGAGTGAATAATCTATTAACTGATATTTACATTTTCCTGAATATAGGAAGAAATAGGAGAATATCAAAGGTTACATGAAGTTAACTCCTTTGATTAAATGAAGGAAAATTACATTGGCAATTTTACTAAAGTTTTTTACTAACACATCATTTTCCTTTAGCTTTACATTAGGGAAACTTTAATCTTATCTAGTATGAAACCACTTTAAAAACTAATTGAAAGAGGTTTTTGAAGAGTGAAATTATATGCAGTAATCTGGAAAATACTTCAAGAAGTTTTCTTTTTCATTGGCCTTAAAATATTCTACTAAATCTTATTACAAACAACTTAAACTTTGGATTAACACTAAACCTTATATCCTTTGTAGGCAGAAAGCCACACCTACAGACATGAGAATGAGGCTAGCTCATTGAAGACTGTTCAGCATTTCAGCCAAGTGTTTTATCTTTATCACTATCAGGCTTGAGGCTGACCCTTGCACTTATTAAACAACAAATTAACACTCACTGATAAACAACTAGTTCTTAGCAGTGGGAACACTATGATATTCTGTTGTCTTTTTACATATGAATTAAACTGAATCTTCAGCACCTATATTAAGTTGCAATTTCCAGTTTTTTAGAGTCACTCTAAGCTTCATTGTTTGATTCCATGACAACTCCCAAATATGAATGAAAATTAATTTTGTCTGTAAAAAATGTGCAATTCCTATTAAGATAGAGATACCAGGATTGGGGATATAAATCAGTATGGAATGCTGTCTGATGGAATTATCACATGATTCTCTAGTCAAGGCATCAAGACCAACCTGCAGTTCCTTCAAACGAGGGAGGAGCCTTTGTGGAACTGGTTAAAGTAGAAATCCTGGAACTGTACATAAAATAAGTAGTATGCAATCAAGCTTGTCATTAACTTACAAAAGACATAGGGCTTCTTGGATCCCCATGGATTTATGCTGTGAGCCTATGATAAAATGGGATTGAGGGTAAGACCAATTTTGTAGGGTGCCAGCCTCTCTATTCACAACCACTAAGACTCTGGCCTCCAAGGCTCTGCTCTGCTCAACACTTTCCCAGAAATGTCCCCCTATCATCTGCACCAGGCTGTCTCCCTAGTCACATGCAGACTCCACAGTGGGTTTAAAAGTTCTTATCATTACCAAGAGGAAAGGACTAAAGTACTGTTACAAATCATCAAAATTCCTGCTCATCTACACCTGATATCTTGAAGCCTCGGTGTCCTATTCCACTTGTGCTCTGACCAAATCCTGGCAGTTATTCTCAATCCTTGCTTAATATAGTTTCCCTGCTAGGACGTTGTACACTTGTAAATGGAGACCCCACTTACTATTCCTGTCTGTTGTCCTTTTTCACTTACATCACTCTTTTTCCATACACAGTGCAGTCCAGCCTTCTCTCTCCCCCACTCTTACCCAAACTCCTCTGCTTGGTATTCACAGGTAGCACCCTAAACAACACTTGAACATTTTCAATAATCAGGAAAATGACTGTACAAAGATGAGCTCCCATTCTGATAAGAACTTCCACCCCCAAATACTCTATTCCTCTACTCCTTCAGCAACATCGTTTTCACCCACTCCCTTTTATGGGCCCAGAAGCAAAAAGTGCATTATTCTGCTAGTCACCAGTCACTCAGAGACTACACTTCATGAGTCAGGGCGTCTGTCACAGTCTGCTCGCTGGGCAATGTCTAACTCATTGTTAACTGGGTATAGAAGAGTTCTTCCAACATCTGTATAGGCTGCTACTTTCTGGCAACAAGAGAGAACAGGCCATTATGCCAGTCCTCATCCCATAGAAGGATATCACTAGACTTGTGGTCATCAGAGAGTGAGAATCAAGGTTGAGTCTGCAGCACAGATTGTTAGATGAGAGCCTGCCGCTGGATGCAAGGACAATCGCTCATTGTAACCCAGACTCATTTATCACTGCATTCACCTAGAGACACTCATCTGAGGTGAAGAAATGGAAGATTTCTTAGGGGAAAATCAGCTTGGCCAGCTGGCTAGTGCCTAGGTTGGTCATGACAGAAACAAAAACGAAGGATTAATTCAATGACTGCACATGAACACAACTACAGACTGAATCCTAAGAACAGTATGCATATTTGTCACAGCAAGCCTACTAGTTCAGGAGCTCCCTTCCCACAAAGTTCTCCTCATTTCTTCATTACTTTCATAATCCTAAAAACAATTTGTTTTTATCATGGCAAACCCTGGTTACAATAGACATATGTCTAAAGAATAAATAGTATGCCAATCACTTTTAAATGAAGAGATACATAGTAGTATAAATCAGGGACTTCCTAAAAACAGAAGTTGACTTTGACCAAAAAAATAAGCCAAATAAATGTTGACTGGTAAGCACAAATTAACCTACTTACAGACTTTAATATACGTGGTTCCTTATCCCACCTTGAACTCATTGAAAAAAAAAACTTAAGACTGGGTATCTTAAACAAGAGAAATGTATTTTCTCACAATTCTGGAGGCCAGAGGTCCAAAATCAAGTGTAGGCAGGGTTGTTTTTTTCTGAAGCCTCTCTCCTTGGCTTATAGATAGCTGTCTTCTTCATGGATTTTCAATTTTCAAATGGTTTTCCCTATGGGTGCGCCTGTGTCTTAATCTCTTCTCACAAAGACAACAGTCATATTGGACTAGGACCCACCCTAACGACCTCACTTTAATGATCTCTTTAAAGCTATATCTCCAAATACAGTCACATTCTGAAGTACTGGAGCTTAGGACTTCAACATATGAAGTTAGAGGGGACACAGTTCAGCCCATAACAATTGCTATTCCAAAAAATTCTACATTAGGTGTTTTAAGTAAAATGTATATTTTAATGATTGATAATGGAAACATCTCATAATGTCATTTGTGTTTTCTATCATAAGTGCTAATTACATGAGCATATATTCTTTTCCTATTTAAAACATTTCCTAATTGCATCAGCTTAGGAAAATGAAAGGTACTTCGTCCTGTCAATTATAATTACTGCAAAAGCTAGTTCAAAAAAACCCAGCAACTGTTTATTCTGAACTCCAATATATTATACTTTTCTCTATATATTATTTTAAAACTTAATAAATATGTTCTCACACATAAGTCTATTCTTTAGCAAACTTTTTTTGGATATTTCTAAAAGTGTACATACTCATTTACTTTTTGATTTTTTTTTAAATCAGAATGAACCTACAAGACTATTAGAACATCAGAAGATGCTTCTAAACTTTATAGGCTAATGACACAGCAGGGACCTTCTTAATCAAATATGAAGAGTATCTAGAGATCACCTTAAATTGGCTCTGATCATTGGTATGAGAAGGTTTATCAGTCTGGAAAGCAAGAGAGGATATCTCTGAATTGTTTCAAGAGCAAAGTCACATCCCCACAGAAGAGGTCAAAGAAATAAGTACAATTTATATATAACTTTGACATAGTTTGCCTGTTGCCATGGTAGCAAACAATGTTTCTCCAGTGAATGTGATGTGGTTTATAACCATAGCTTAGCAAAAGCCATAAGAATGATTATGATGTAATTAAAAGATGCAGGATAGTTGATTTTTGTCAATAAATCTGCCAGAATAGATTTTTCAGAAAAAGACAGGGTAGATGATTTTATGAATTTTTTCTGTGTGATATCAGAGAAGGAATCATCTCAACTTATGAAAGAAGCAGTGATGGGCAAGGAGGATATATATCGTATCTCCAGCTCCATTGCCAGGTAGTGATAAGTGAGAAAACAGCCAGCAGTTGGAAGAGCAGCAGGTATACAAATATTCCTGATGAGAAATCTTTCCAAAGGCAAATCTAAGTCATGAAGGGATTTATAGTTGAGAAAGCACAATTTTCAAAAACGTAAAATCATAACTATCATTCAAATATTACATAATACATGTCAAAGATTTTATACAGCTAATTAATGACAAGATCAGTAAGATGTTAAAACTGGTTCAAAGGAGGATTAGAAGAACAGACTTATACATGGACCACTATGTATGCTAAATGCTGAAATAATTTGCTAGTATATGCGAAACTGGTTAATATCCTATTGGCAATAAAATATTATGTTTTGGATTATCTTTTCTATAAAACAGAAATTAAATGTATTCATACTGGACAAAATCTATTAGCATTTGTATGGAAAAGAATCATTTGCATTCCTATCAGGTTAATACAAATTAACTTCTACCTCCACAAAGTTGTAAAATGCCCTAGAAAGAAAATTAAATATGCAAACCCTTATAAAGTCAGATAATTCCAGGAAGGTCTGCTTGATAATGCTTAGCACTCCACTGAACAGACACCCAGTAATCTCTTCTGCCCATTTCATATCTTTGACAATTTATTCTGACATAGTTGAATCAATCAATCGGCCTGTTCTTTGCCCTTGTATTTCTGGCATGGTAGAGCCTTAGACAATAAATATAAAAACTATCAACATGTGGGATGAGAGCTCATGACAGAAAAATATCTTTTCTATTAGAAAAATAAGTATTTTATCTATTTTAAAAAGTAGACTCTGACAAGCCTCTTAGATAGCCTCATCCACCAGAGGGCAGACAGCAGAAGCAATAAGAACTACAATCCTGCAGCATGTGGAACAAAAACCACATTCACAGAAAGACAGACAAGATGAAAAGGCAGAGGGCTATGTACCAACTGAAGGAAAAAGATAAAACCCCAGAAAAACAACTAAATGAAATGCAGATAGGCAATCTTCCAGAAAAAGAATTCAGGATAATGATGGTGAAGATGATCCGGGACCTCGGAAAAAGAATGGAGGCAAAGATCGAGATGATGCAAGGAATGTTTAACAAAGACCTAGAAGAATTACAGAACAAACAAACAGAGATGAACAATACAATAACTGAAATGAAAACTACACTAGAAGGAAACAATAGCAGAATAACTGAGGCAGAAGAATGCATAAGTGACCTGGAAGACAGAATGGTAGAATTCACTGCTGCAAAACAGACTAAAGAAAAAAGAATGCAAAGTAATGAAGACAGCCTAAGAGGCCTCAGGGACAACATTAAATGCAAAAACATTCGCATTAAAGAGGGAAGACATATGGGAACATATGTATATGTATAGCTGATTCACTTTGTTATAAAGCAGAAACTAACACACCATTGTAAAGCAATTATACCCCAATAAAGATGTTTAAAAAAAAAAAAAATTCGCATTATAGGGATCCCAGAAAGAGAAGAGAGAAAAAAAGGAACCAAGAAAATATTTGAAGAGATTATAGTCGAAAATTTCCCTAACATGGGAAAGGAAATAGCCACCCAAGTGCAGGAAGTGCAGAAAGTCCCATACAGGATAAACCCAAAGAGAAACATGCCGAGACACATAGTAATCAAACTGGCAAAAATTAAAGACAGAGACATATTATTGAAGGCAGCAAGGGAAAAACGACAAATAATATACAAGGGAACTCCCATAATGTTAACAGCTGATTTCTCAGCAGAAACTCTATAAGCCAGAAGAGAGTGGCATGATGTACTTAAAGTGATGAAAGGGAAGAACCTACAACCAAGATTATTCTACAGGGCAAGGATCTCATTCAGATGGAAAACTCAAAAGCTTTACAGACAAGCAAAAGCTAAGAAAATTCAGCACCACCAAACCAGCTCTACAACAAATGCTAAAGGGAATTCTCAAAGTGGGAAACACAAGAGAAGAAAAGGACCTACAAAAGCAAACCCAAAACAATGAAGAAAATGGTCATAGGAACATACATATCAATAATTACCTTAAATGTGAAAGGATTAAATGCTCCAACCAAAAGAAACAGGCTTGCTGAATGGATACAAAAACAAGAGCCATATATATGCTGTCTACAAGACACCAACTTCAGACCTAGGGACACATACAGACTGAAAGAGAGGGGATGGAAAAAGATATTCCATGCAAATGGAAATCAAAAGAAAGCTGGAGTAGCAATACTCATATCAGATAAAATACACTTTCAAATAAAGAATGTTACAAGAGACAAGGAAGGACACTACATAATGATCAAGGAATCAATCCAATAAGAAGATAAAACAATTATAAATATATATGCACCCAACACAGGAGTACCTCAATACACAAGGCAACTGCTAACAACTAAAAAAGAGGAAATCGACAGTAACACAATAATAGTGGGGGACTTTAACACCTCACTTACACCAACGGACAGATCATCCAAAATGAAAATAAACACGGAAACACAAGCTTTAAATGGCACAATGGACAGATCAATTGAATTGATATTTATAGGACGTTCCATCCAAAAACACCAGATTACACTTTCTTCTCAAGTGCGCACGGAACATTCTCCAGGATAGATCACATCTTGGGTCACAAATCAAGCCTCAGTAAATTTAAGATAATTGAAATCATATCCAGCATCTTTTCTGACCACAACGCTATGAGATTAGAAATGAATTACAGGGAAAAAAAGTTAAAAACACAAACACATGGAGGCTAAACAATACGTTACTAAATAACCAAGAGATCACTGAAGAAATCAAAGAGGTAATCCAAAAATACCTAGAGACAAATGACAATGAAAACACAATGATCCCAAACCTATGGGATGCAGCGAAAGAAGTTCTAAGAGGGAAGTTTATAGCTATATTATACAAGCCTACCTCAAGAAACAAGAAACAAGAAAAACCTCAAATAAACACTCTAACCTTCCACCTAAAGGAACTAGAGAAAGAAGAACAAACAAAACCCAAAGTTAGCAGAAGGAAAGAAATCATAAAGATCAGAGCAGAAATAAATGAAATAGAAACAAAGAAAACAATAGCAAAGATCAATAAAACTAAAAGCTGGTTCTTTAAGAAGATAAACAAAATTGATAAACCATTAGCCAGACTCAGCAAGAAAAAAAGGGAGAAGAGTCAAATCAATAGAATTAGAAATGAAAAAAGAGAACTAACAACTGACACTGCAGAAATACAGAGTCATGAGAGATTACTACAAGCAACACTATGCCAATAAAATGGATAACCTGGAAGTAATGTACAAATCCTTAGAAAGGTATAACCTTCCAAGACTGAACCAGGAAGAAAAATGCAGCTCCATATTAAAGAAACAAACAACCCAATCCAGAAATGGGCAGAATACCTAAATAGACATTTCTCCAAAGAAGACATACAGATGGCCAAGAAACACATGAAAAGCTGCTCAACATCACTAATTATTAGAGAAATGCAAATCAAAACTACAATGAGGTATCACCTCACACCAGTGAGGTGTGAGATATATAACAGAGAAAACCATATACCCAGAGAAAATCATAATTCAGAAAGACACATGCACCCCAATGTTCATTGCAGCACTATTTACAATAGCCAGGTCATGGAAGCAACCTAAATGCCCATCGACAGACAAATGGATAAAGAAGTTGTGGTACATATATACGATGTAATATTAGCCATAAAAAGGAAAGAAATTGGGTTATTTGTTGAGACGTGGATGGATCTAGAGACTGTCATACAGAGTGAAGTAAGTCAGAAAGAGAAAAACAAGTATCATATATTAACGCATGTATGTGGAACCTAGAAAAATGGTACAGATGCACCGTTTGCAGGACAGAAGCTGAGACACAGATGTAGAGAACTAAAGTATGGACACTAAGGGGGAAAAGCCGCAGAAGGTGGGGATGGTGGTGTGATGAATTGGGAGATTGGGATTGACATGTACACACTGATGTGTATAAAATGGATGACTAATAAGTACCTGCTGTATAAAAAAATAAAATTTGAAAAAAAAAGTACACTCTGAGCTCTTTCAGAGAGTAAACAATGTGAAGACCGACCTGACATCTTATTTCTTCATATCCTCAGTGGTTTGTACATACAGCCCAGTCATTCTCAATCTAGGCTACACATCAAAATGACTAGAGGGGGTTTTATGCTTCATTTTGTCTTGTTTAAATATAGTCACCCTGACCCTACTGAAATCTACTGAACCAGATTCTCCAGGCACAGAATCCAAGTCTCTGAACTTTTTTAATGATTTTGACGTGCAGCCCACAGGAAAGACACCCTGTTGACTGACAGAAAAGGTTCAAAGAAGTTATTTCTGAAATTGTTGTGTAGGAGCCCAGAACACAAACTAATAGCTGACTTTACTTGCAACTCTTCTATTAAAAGCAAAGTAACACTGCATTTTCTTTTCATGATCACTACAAACTTTCTCTCTTAGCTGACAATAGTCCAGTCAAGAGTGGAAGAATAGATTGATTACCAGGGAAGTGCAGGAAAGAAACTTATTTCATGCTCTACAACTTTAATTAATTTTATATTCTGTACCAGCTAACTCTTCTGAATAATCTCTCAAAGTTCTTCCAAGTTTATTCCACTAAAGTAATCCCAAAATGTTTACAGTATACTGTAACCAATGGATTTTATTAATAAAAAATTCCTTTGAGGGGCTTCCCTGGTGGCGCAGTGGTTGAGAGTCCGCCTGCCGATGCAAGGGACACAGGTTCGTGCCCCTGTCCGGAAGGATCCCACATGCCGCGGAGCGGCTAGGCCCGTGAGCCATGGCCGCTGAGCCTGCGCGTCCGGAGCCTGTGCTCCACAACAGGAGAGGCCACAACAATGAGAGGCCCGCGTACCGCAAAAAAAAAAAAAAACTAAAATTAGAACTACCATATGATTCAGCAGTTCCACTTCCGGGAATATATCCAAAGAAAACAAAAACACTAACTCTAAAAGATATGTACACCCCCTTGTTCACTGCAGCATTATTTTCAATAGGCAAGACATGGAAACAACCTAAGCATCCATCAATGGATGAATGAATAAAGAAGTTGTAGTATAGATGTAAAGAACAAACATATGGATACCAAGGGGGAAGCAGGGGGTTGGGTGGGATGAACTGGGAGATTGGGATAGACATTTGGATCTGGTGTGATAAACAAAGAAATAGATGATAAATGCCTCTCAAAAAAAAAAAAGTTGTAGTATGTATATATACTATGGAATATTATTTAACCATAAAAAACAAGGATTTGGGACAACATGGATGGATCTTGAAGGCATTATGTTAAGTGAAATAAATCAGACAGAG
This sequence comes from Neophocaena asiaeorientalis asiaeorientalis, assembly GCF_003031525.2. Lineage (NCBI taxonomy): Eukaryota > Metazoa > Chordata > Mammalia > Artiodactyla > Phocoenidae > Neophocaena > Neophocaena asiaeorientalis. The sequence goes on from NW_020172644.1 coordinate 21,656, forward strand.
AAAGATAAATACTGTATGATCTCACTAATATGTGCAATTAAAAAAAAAAAAAACCTCATAGAAAAAGAGATCAGACTTCTAGATACCAGACATGAAGTGTGTGGTGAGGGGGAATTGGAGGAAGGTGGTCAAAAGGTACAAACTTCCAGTTATAAGATAAATAAGTACTAGGGATGTCATGTACAACATGATGAATATAGCTAACACTGTTGTATGTTATATAGAAAAATTGTTCAGGAAGCAAATTATAAGAGCTCTTCTCATAAGGAGAATTTTTTCCTTATTTTCTTTTTATTGTATCTATATGAGAAGATGAATGTAAGCTGAAACTATTGTGGTAATCATTTTGTAATATATGTAAATCAAACCATCATGCTGTATGCCTTAAACTTACACAGTGATGTATGTCAATTATTTCTCAATAAAATGGAAAAAAAGATTTTTTAAATAAATAGGAAAAAATCATTTTAACATATCATCCTTTCATTTTTTACACCAAGACTTACAGAATTATTTTTGGGGTCATTAAAACAGAGGTGTGACTAAGATGTTTCACAACTGGAAGAATAATTATTTTTAAATCTGTGCTGAATTTAAGAGATCATATCCTTTTGGTTTGAATCAAATTCCGAGAATTTGGGCGTTTCATTGTATTCCTTTCCAAATTCCTCACTCCTCTCTATTCCAATATCTAAAATATCTTAACAACATAGCAAAAGTAACCAATTCTTTTTTTTACAGCTTTACTCAAGAGATGACATAATGTTAATATTTTTGTTCCCATTTTGTTCAAATCTCAGCACTTGCCCCTTTGGAGTATTTAAAATGAACATTCTAATTTTAGAGCAGTCATGAACTTTTTTTACTTAATATCTAATTCATATTTGCAAAAGACAGTGCTTTTTCTTCTCAGAAATACCTAGTTCATTTTATTTTCCCCCAACGTCATTTATTACTTGAGCTTGCTATTTGTTGGGATTTTTAAAAGGCCCAATGCCCTTTTAAAACAATACAGCAACAATTACCTTAATAATCAGCTAATAATCAGCTTCCAAAAGTAATTCCATACTACAGAGTTTAACATTTTAGTTAGCAGTTTAAGTACCCACAACACACTGTCTACTAGAGTGATTGTTTTAGCATTTAATTTGGACAGGCAAAGAGGCAACAGCATTAAATACATTTTTTAAAACTCTTCATTATTATCTTTTACAACAATTATTTAAAGTGTTGGAAAATAAATAAATTTCATTTCTCTAATCTCTAGCTTAGTACTATGTGTTAAGTGGGAATGGCTTGGAATCTAGTGCTATTAAATGCTAAAATACAAAAATGTCAAGAAATAGAATAATGTGTCCACTAGAGTATATTGGTTAATGAAACTGCACTTCCATTTTGGAATTACTTATCTTGTGACATTTAAATCTATGCCATTGTAACAATAATTCAAGGAATTACTTTCTTTGTAGTTAGAAAAATAATCTTAGCATTATGTAAGAATGTTTTTCTTTTTTTAAAAAAAAAACGTATCCTTTATAATGCTAGAAAAAGGGGAAACAACCTAAGACAAGAACTCTGTTCCCCTTGCTACTTCATCTTGAGTTTTGCTAGTTTGGTGTCAGTGACAATGAATTAATATTCATATTCACAGTCATTTTTAATTATAGCTGTTTTTTTCAGGGTTTGGCCATACTTAACTAAAATTCAACACTGATATTGAACTTTCCAAATTGATTAATGTATTAAGTCAGCATCAAACTTCAAAACCTTCTTTTTGAAACTCCAAGTAAGCAAGCTCTTTATGAAACTCCTTTGCTCAAAATAAGTGATTCACCCCATCTCTGACTCTGTCGCACCAGGTTGAGCAGTCTTTGCTACTATCTCAAACATTCCTAAGCAAACTACACTTTATTCAATATGTACTTCAGTTTTGCGAGATAATAGAAAATATATATATTGGTCTCTGCCACTGGCTCCTGGCACAGAGCTCCTAAAACCCATGTAAATAATAAGAGCAGAGCAGAAGAAGGTAATTCTTCTGTTCTAATATTTGGTCTTTGGCCCCAGTTCCTGCTACCAATTTGGAATTTCCTGTGAGACAGGAGTGCCTCTTGTCCTAAAGAGGTGACTCTTAGTGGGGTCCTGGATGGAGGCTGGTCACCAGGAAGACCAACCCTTGATGATAAGCTTGTTATTTTCAGCCCCACCTCATCCCCACTCTCCAGAGAGAGGAGAGGGCCTGGAAATGGAGTTCATGAAGAATCATACTACATGATGAAGTTTAAAAGTAGGGGATTTGGGGCTTCCCTGGTGGCACAGTGGTTGAGAGTCCGCCTGCCAATGCAGGGGACACGGGTTCGTGCCCCGGTCCGGGAGGATCCCACATGCCGCAGAGCGGCTGGGTCCGTGAGCCTTGGCCGCTGACCCTGCGCGTCCGGAGCCTGTGCTCCGCAACGGGAGAGGCCACAACAGTGAGAGGCCCGCGCACAGCAAAAAAAAAAAAAAAAAGTAGGGGATTTGGAGTGCCCCAAATCCGGTTGGTGAATACATGGAGATGCTGGGAGAGAGGATGGAAACTCCTCTCCCCTTTCCACAAAGCTTGTCCTACGCATCTCTTCCATCTGGATGTTCATCTGTATTCTTTATCATATCCTTTTATAGTAAACCAGCAAATAGTAAGTAAACTGTTTTCCTGAGTTCTATGACCCACCCTAGCAAATCAATCAAACCAGAGGAGGGAGTTGTGGGAACCTGCAATTTATAGTTTCTAGGTCAGAAGCACAAGTAACAACCTGGGCTTGACATAGGCATCTGACGGGTGGGGGCAGTCTTGCAGAACTGAGCCCTTAACGTGTGGGATCTGACACTATCTCCAGGTGAATATTGTCAGACTTGAGTTAAATTGTCGGACACTCAGCTACTGGAGCACAACTACTTGGTGTGGGGAAAAGACCCGACACATTTGGTGACCAGAAGTATCAAGTGGTCTGTGTGAGTAGTAAAGGAGACACACAGAAGAAGTGAGTTTTTGCTATTCAAATGTCTTTAAGTCCTCTTTGACTTCTTTTTATTACTTTACTACTGAGCCTTAATTGAGAACACTGTCAAAGTTTGCCAACATAAATCCTAGTTGGGCTACATATGTTGAACAGGATTTCAGAGTTAGTGAATATTCCTTGTCAATTATTTTATCATTTTATTTTAACTATGGCTCATAGTATCGATAGTAAAGAACCTGGTCGCAGAACTAGATGTGTCATCATGAGCACAGATGCTAGAATCCTTGGGCTCCATGAAAAATAGGATTGAAAGACCAACCACTAAAAAACTTACAGAGATCAGGACATGTACAAATACAACCCCATACAGAGCTACTCAAAAATTGCTTACTCTCCTCAAAAATCCTAAAAATGAGAACCAGTCTTCCCTCTCTAACTGACCAGTTAAAGGAAATCAAGGGTTCTAGAGACTGGTATATTTGGACATTCGCAAGATCAATTAGAGTAGCCCTACAATTTCATGAATTGACAATATTTGAACTTAAAAGGACCTTAAAAATCATCCAGTCCTACGTCTTCATTTAACAACTCAGGAAACTGAGGCCCAGAGATGTTGGTTAGGTGTTCAAGGCCACACGATTAAACAGCACTGGAGCTAGAACTAGCACCCCAGTCTTCCGACTTCCAGACCAGACTTCTGTTCCCTCTGCTGAGTGTCAGATGACCGTCCCCAGGCAGATGAATACAAGGACAAATGAATAAGAGCTGAATTGCTGTTGCCATGGCAACAAACTTTTAAACATATGAACAAATGGAGGGAACTGAAAAAATGTGGAATTGTATTTAAAGTCACTCTTAGGGCTTCCCTGGTGGCGCAGTGGTTAAGAGTCGACCTGCCAAAGCAGAGGACTCGAGTTCGAGCCCTGGTCGGGGAAGACCCCACATGCTGCACAACAACAAAGCCCAGGCGCCACAACTACTGAGCCTGTGTTCTAGAGCCTGCGAGCCACAACTGTTGAGCCCACGTGCCACAACTGCTGAAGCCTGCACACCTAGAGCCCATGCTCCCAACAACAGAAGCCACCCAATGAGAAGCCCGCGTACCACAACGAAGAGTAGCTCCCCGCAACTAGAGAGAGCCCCCGCTCATCAACGAAGACCCAACACAGCCAAAAATAAATAAATAAATAGATTTATATAAAGTCACTCTTAAAAATCTGATAAAAATTAGAGAAATGGTATCTCACATTTCTCAACATACTTCTACTCAACTCTGAATCAGAGCATATAATAGTGACTATAAAATGAATGAAAGAAACCTAATGCAGAAACTTTTCTCATAAGAAAATGATACTTAGAATTATTCATTTGGACTAATCACCATTAAAACCGTCTGATAATATATTTAAGTAAATAAGATCCCCTGAATATTTTTTAACAGAAATCCCTGAGCTATACAAGCCAAAGTTTTGTTTTAAGGTAGGGTTTTAAATGTAAAATTTAACAACTTTATATTTGGTGTTTAAAGCAATATTAAACAGAAAGGGAGGGAGGGTGGAAGGGAGAATTCTTGATCCTTAAGTATGTGTGTGTGCAATAAGGTATAGCCAGAATTAATGAAAGTCTACAAAGTAAACCTGACAATTTTATTATATAAGAATAGAACAGACCATCTTTGATGGCAGAATCAAAATCTATACACCCTGTATCTCTGAGGAAGGTAAGCAAATAAATGGCTTCTCTGTGCCAGTTTGCACACTATTTATAACCAAGATGGTAAATCCTTCAAAAAATCCAAGAGAATTTAAAATATTAATGCTGAAATTGTTATTCATAACTGAAAATAATACATAATTGTTAGTAATCAAAAATCCTTTAAGATTGCTTTACTTTGTTCAGATTTTAAAAGCACAGCTCTTAATAAAAAATAAATCTTTCTTTTTTTACGGTTACATTCTATATCCTCTGATATGTGTGTAGTATTTTGGAAACATTTATTATCTCTTAGCTAATTGCTTTTCCATAGGGAACACATTTTGTTTGGCTGTGGGAAGGTGTATGTATATATTGACATTTCCCACTCAAATGTCATGAGATCATGTCTCTCACCTGACACCATCTCAGGAGTTGTTGCCAGCACATAATGTATTTTACAGATATTTGAGGAAAGAAAATTGAACTGAGTCTCCTCAGTGTTAGAAATGCAGCCTGACTTTGTGTCAAATAAAAGGTTTAATGGATATTATATACCATAATCAGAGGTAGCACTGAGTGAGGAACAACATTCTGAGCTTAGAGGTAGAAGATGTGAGGTCTAAACCTAGCTTGTCCACTAACCAGCCAGGTGGAGAACCTTTACTTCTACAGCACTTAAAATAAGATCACTGAAAAAAAAAAAATAATAAGATCACTGGACTGAATGATCTGTAAAGGTCCTTTCCAGGAGACATAAAGTTCTAAAATTTTATTATTCTACTCTAAAATAAAATAAATGTTGTTAATATCTGCATGAGGAAAAACTATAAGCAGATTGGCAGATTCATTTATTAAAATATTTATTCTTATCTAGACAAATAATTTTTTCATTAAGATGTTCAATCTTCACTGATGGCAGACATTTTAATGCATTTAAGGTTCTTTTTTTAATTTTTATTTATTTTATTTTATTTTTTGGCTGCGTTGGGTATTCGTTGCTGCGCACGCGCTTCTTCTCTAATTGCGGCAAGGGAGGGCTACTCTTCATTGCGGTGCACAGTTTTCTCATTGTGGTAGCTTCTCTTGTTGCGGAGCACGGGCTCTAGGCACGTGGGCTTCAGTAGTTGTGGCACGTGGGCTCAGTAGTTGTGGCACATAGGCTTAGTTGCCCCGCGGCACGTAGGATCTTCCCAGACCAGGGCGTGAACCCATGTCCCCTGCATTGGCAGACAGATTCTTAACCACTGAGCCACCAGGGAAGCCCCTTAAGGTACATTTTTTTATTTCCCGACTAGAACTTTAGTTGGCTACACTTAGCTACATTTGCAAGCATTAGCAAGATGCTTAATATGATTAAAGCAAACAAAGGATTATTCCCTATTACAGAAGTATGAGCAAAATGCTGGTTTATGAATTTTCTACTTGTTATTTTTTGCTAAGGGAATTCTATTTGGTAATGCACTTATTTCATTTGTCTTAGGAAAAATAAAGAGAATAAAAGCTCTATGCATCTCAAATTGTTAGGATTTAGATATACGTTAAAAATAATTCAATATATTTTCAAATTAGTTACATTAATTATCCTCTATTGGCTTTCATAAAGTAAACTAATTGCTTTATTTCTTCACTTGAAGGGTTGGATTTCAACCAACGTTAATGACAATCAGTGAGTGAACATAAGTTTTCTATTTATTTAAAAATACCATTTGTTTTTTAAAAGCATAGCTAATACTTACAAAGGAAAATATCTGTGATAAAGAAATGAAACCTGACTAAAGCTAATGGAAGTATAAACTACACTTCCATATAGTTACTCCAAGTCTTCAATGTCACCTATAAATCCATTTAATATAAAAGATGCTTCTCACTAGAAAAGATGCTCAATATCACTAATTATGAGAGAAATGCAAATCAAAACTACAATGAGGTACCAACTCACACCAGTCAGAATGGCCATCATTAAAAAGTCTACAAATAACAAATGCTGGAGAGAGTATGGAGAAAAGGGAACCCTCTTACACGGTTGGTGGAATTGTAAATTGGTGCAGCCATTATGGAAAACAGTATGGAGGTTCCTCAAAAAACTAAAAAAGGAGTTGCCATATGATCCAGCAATCCCACTCCTGGGGATATACCCAGACAAAACTCTAATTCGAAAAGATACATGCATCCCTACGTTCATAGCAGCACTATTTACAATAGCCAAGACATGGAAACAACCTAAATGTCCATCGACAGATGAATGAAAAAAGATGTGGTGTGTGTGTGTATATATATATATATATATATATATATATATAAAATGGAATATTAGCCACCAAAAAGAATGAAATAATGCCATTTGCAAAGCAACATGGATGGACCTAGAGATTATCATACTAAGCAAAGTAAGTCAGAAAGAGAAAGACAAATACCATATGATATCAATTATATGTGGAATCTAAGTATGGTACAAATCAACAATCTATGAAACAAAAACAGACTCACAGATATAGAGAATAGACTTGTGGTTGCCAAGGGGCAGGGAGGGGGGGAAAGAATGTAAGTTTGGGATTAACAGATGCAAACTATTATATATAGGATGGATAAACAACAAGGTCCTACTGTATAGCACAGGGAACTATTCAATATTCTGTAACAAACCATAGTGGAAAAGAATATGAAAACGAAGATATATATAACTGAGTCACTTTCCTATACAGAAAAAATTAACACAACATTGTAAATCAACTATACTTCACTAAAATTTTTACAAATAAAAAATAAAATAAAAAATGCTTCTGCCAATTTTCAATATGGAGCTAAAGCCAGCGGACGATACTGATATGCATATCCCAGTATACTAAGACATTTCTACTAAGCTAGGAAGAGTTCCATTTTAGTCAATCCAGAAGGGCATTTGCATGGAGAAAATGGTAAATATTTACTAAATACAAAGTGTAAGAAAATAGAAACTCAATAGCGAGCATATAACACAACACTGTAAAGCAACTATACTCCAGTAAAAATTAATTTTAAAAATAGTGAGCATAAGTAATGGGGGGTCAATTAAAGCAGAGCATGTTGCGACCCCTGATTAGCATTATATAGACTTAAATGATTATGCAGAAATGATGATAAGCAAACACTAATCCCAGTTCCAGAAGTAGCCAATTAAAGAACAGATAGGAACACAGGAAAATAAATTGCCATGAAAAACTTTAACAATTTTTCAAAAACAGAAAATAATGGGCATAAAAATTAAAGAATTAAAAAATGAGGAATACAAAAAATTAGTTGCAATCCAAAGCCAATAATTCTTTTGGCATGCCAAACAACATAAACATAAAAAGCAAAACACTAAGAAGACAGCTGATAATATCATTAGTATTACTGCCATGCTTTTTTATTTTATTTGTTATAATGTGGCATAATCTTCAGGTTAAAAGATTTTGAGAGAGAATGTAAATAGTATCAATCAGTTTACACCCTACAGAATCCTTTGGGAACAACAGCACGAATAACATTCAAATTATTGTATTTTGCAAACTGTATTCCCTCACATATGTTCCTATGTAGTTATAATGATGGTAGGCTTTGTCATTAAAACAGGCCTGGGTTCAAATTTAAATACCATTTTTAGCTGTCTAAACTTGAGCAAATTATTTGATCTCTTATAATGCACATTTCTTATAAATGCACATTTCAAAAGTGAATATTAATAATGTTCCCTCAAAAATTAATGTGGGGATGCAAAATTACATCCACAAAGTGTCTAGCACATAAAAAGCATCTGGCTCATAAAAGGCCCAAGCCTACTAGTTTGTAGTTACTTACAAAAATAACCATGTCTTACAATAAATTATATGCCTAAGCCAGGTACCTTAGAGATAACATTTAAAAAATACTCTTTTAACAGGCAAATGAGACTCTAGTCATTAAAAAATCTCCTATGTCCAGGAAAAAGAAAAAAAAGCTGCTCAAGAAAGAGTCTCAACCCTGTTAGTGAAGTGCACTGTCTGTTCATGCTACAGTCCAGGGCTGCCCAATCCCACCCACAGCAAAACACAAAAATGACTCTCTTTATCAAGTAAATAGTCTTTTATCAAATTGATTTCACTTACTAATGAAATAAAGCAACAAAACTATAAATCTTTAGATGTGAACATGGAAGTGAGGTAGTGAGGATTAAAAGCACTTAGTGGAATGGTTTGAGTAATACTAAGTAGTATTCAGATTAAAAGGCACAAGTAGATTTCAGCCATAAAATATGATGAACTTGTCTTTCAATTAACCATTACTCAGAATTAAGCAAGAATTTTCTGCTTTATAATTGAGGAGTGTTGACCGAATTTTAAAAGTCCCTCAGCTTTGCTGAACAAGGCCAAGATTTTTTAATATGTTTCTCTTTATTCTTCAAACAGGAAAAATCGTATTCACTTGGACAACAGATGCCATCATGCTGAAGGCAACCACAGAAAACTAGTGTCTGAGGTTAGATGTTTCTGCCATGTCCCTCGGCTACTCCCAGCCAAGTAGCTTACACTCAGTGATGCTGGGTGCAACAAATCTGGGCAGGTGACTTGATCATCTTGGTCCCTCCTTAAAGGAAAATCTGATGATGTCACTTTTCTGCTTATGCTCTTTCAGGTACTGTACATAATATGAATAATTAATGCAGGGAAGGCAACTATATTGAATTATGTCTACCCTACCCTCCTGGAGCCCAGAGCATTCTTCAACCACTCTAGATTTGAATCTCTAGAGATTCAATCAATCTCCCAGGCACTCTAGTCCACCGAGCTTGTCTGAGTCTTGGAGTCCTTCTCAAGACTGCTCCAGGCAGCCAATTCCAATCAATCAGAGGTGGCCCATGAAATAAAACCTATTCACCTCCTGAATACCTTGCTAATGAGGAGAATGCTCTGACCAGATGACAGTCTGGGCAGCAGTGGCCTCACAGGTAAAGCAGAGTCAGAGAAGAAAGATGTGGACAGTGCCAGTCCAAGCAAGGGAAGTGATGCACTGGCCCTATGTCATCTGCATCCCTACCCTGCTAGCCACCTAATCCTTTGTATGCAGATGGTATCTTGAGATACTAGGCTGATGCCATTGGCAATTAAATTATATAATTATCTTCCTCTTCCTCTGGCCTCATGCTTATGTAAAAACCTTCTGTTGGGCTTCCCTGGTGGCGCAGTGGTTGAGAATCTGCCTGCTAATGCAGGGGACACAGGTTCGAGCCCTGGTCTGGGAAGATCCCACATGCCGTGGAGCAACTAGGCCCGTGAGCCACAACTACTGAGCCTGCACGTCTGGAGCCTGTGCTCCACAACAAGAGAGGCCGCGACAGTGAGAGGCCCGCGCACCGTGATGAAAAGTGGCCCCCGCTCGCCACAACTAGAGAAAGCCCTCGCACAGAAAGAAAGACCCGACACGGCCATAAATAAATAAATAAAATTTTTTTAAAAACCTTCTGTTAATATTTGGTTCCCATACAATTTCAGTTGCTTTTAAAGTTAGAATACCATAATCATGTTAGCACTACTATTCAAATGCCTTGAAAATACAGTGGAATCCTGTTTTATACATCACTTTCTGCGAGCTCAGTTAATATGAATTCACCCCTGAGACTGCTCTATTCTTGATGTGCTGACAAACATAGTTTCTGAACCTACAAAGTAAGGATTCAATACAGAACCATGATGGATTCCCCAAGATCTGTGGCATCTTACAACACATCATAACAACCAAACAGCTGGAATTTATTGCTAATGCTACTTCTTTCTCACCAGACCCTCAACATCTAACACATGGAAGACAGGTCCCCTGTGAACTGAGCCCCTCCCCTTTTTTTTCTAATTTTACATCTCATGTGGTCCTCCAGTTAGTACCAACAGCAGGAGTGCCACCCATGGCAGTGCTGGTGGTGGAGGATAGGATGCATCAAATCTAAATTTATGAAGCAAAATCTAAAATAGGAGAATGAGAAACAACATTGGGAGCATCAAAAGCTTGTAGAACTGACCTGGATGTAATATGATATGGGAAGTGGGTTTACATCCAAGAGAGCTATCCATAAAGAGACTTTTATTTATTTTTTTTTTTGGCTGTACGCGGGCCTCTCACTGTTGTGGCCTGTCCTGTTGCGGAGCACAGGCTCCGGATGCGCAGGCTCAGCGGCCATGGCTCACGGGCCCAGCCGCTCCGCGGCATGTGGGATCCTCCCGGACCAGGGCATGAACCCGTGTCCCCTGCATCGGCAGGCGGACTCTCAACCACTGCGCCACCAGGGAAGCCCCCATAAAGAGACTTTTATGAGTTCTGTTTTCTTGTGGCGTTTGGTGCTTTGGCAGAAAGATGGTAGCTGAAAGCAGTTGTGTGACTCTTGGGCCCTCTACTCAGACTTGTTTTGTACACAAGCCCTGAGGACTAGCTATCCTGAATCACTTGCTGTTCTGGAATCGGCATGTTCTACACACCCTTGTGCCTTTGCACATGCTCTTCCTTTTTTCTGCCCACTGTCCTTTACTCAAGCCTTCCCTCCTCTCTGCTCCCACAGCATTTTTGGAATTGGAATTTAAGTTGCCCCTGTATATTTCCTTTGTGATTGTAAGTTCCTTAAAAGCAGAGCCCTGTTTAAGTCATCTTAATTCCACTGAAGTGCTATAACAGTACTTTATATATAGTAAGGATGTATGTAATTTGATCATTGAATTACTCATTAAAATACATTGAATGGAAATCCTGATGCCATTATAATGGTTGAAGATGTTCTCACACATACTCATTTATTCACTTATCTGACAAACGCCTATTGAGGTTTTCGTTTTTTACCTTTTTAGTCTGTCAGACCTTGTGCTAGGAATGGAAGGTACGAAAGTGACTCAGTCTTGACCGTTAATGAGAGTACAGTCTTAGCAGAAAGTTGACGCGTTTACTCTCAGTCACATTACTTTCCAAACACACTCCAACCTATATTCTTCTTTGACGATTTTAACCTATCCTTTTAAGAAAAATCTCTTTGGAGACTAATTTTCCTCTCAAACTTCATATTCTTGGTAAAGATTTCTTTAAATCTAGTTTGGCATTTACCATTTATTTGTTTAACCCAATATGATTACTGAGCTCCCATCATGAGCTTCAAGGCACTGAGGATCCTGAGGTTAAGAAAACAGACAAGACTCCGGCTTCAAAAGAGCTTTCTCTAGGAAACACACAAGGAAGTAGAAAGAGAAATAATAACTAGAGAAGAAATCGAAATCTAATTTTTGTAACTCAGTTCTATTCACTAGAAGTCATAGACTTACTGTCTTGGGAAAATCAGAAAATACAGACCCCATATTTAGCCACAAACTTTAGTCTAGATGTATTTTCTAGTAACTATTCAGAAGACTGCAGTCATCAGGGACTCAGCCCCAGAAGCACCAGTCATTACCATTAATATGAAGACTGTGTTGCATTATGCTTTCAAAAATAGTATTCACATCTTCAAATTCACATGTTCCTTCATGTATCCTCAACAGATCTCTCCTCCAACAGAAGAAACATTCTGTTCTTCCTAGACTATCATTTCAACCGTGATTTGGGGATTCGAATGTAAAAAAACAAAAAAAAAATCCCCCCCAAAACAAAAAAACAGGGGTTGGACTAGCTCTCTAAGGCCCCCAAAAGCTCTAAATTTTAGGAAACAGCAGGTGCTACTCCCTCCCAATCTGAATACACATGTGCTGGGGCCTTTCCCCCGTCAGGTTACAGAAATAAAAGTAAGCAGATATGGAATCAGATTGTAGATCACATTAGAAACCCTATGCAATCACATCTCATCTTACCCTATGTTAATTCTATCAATGACTGGATGTAATTAAAGTAACACAAATGGATATTTCATTATTATGTTTACATATGAAAGTTATCTATGTATTTAGATACATAGGTTGCAGTTTGATTTTGTGATTAAAGGCATGAGTTTTGAAATCAGACAGGTGTGGATTTGAAGCCTAGCTATGCCACAATTGATGTGACCCAAACAAGTCAATAACCATGCTAAGCCTTGGTTTCCACTTCTACAAAATGGGAATAAAATTCTACCTCAAAGTATGATGCGCCTGGGACTTCCCTGGTGGTCCAGTGGTTAAGACGCTGTGCTTCCCCTGCAGGGGGTGCAGGTTCTATCCCTGGTAGGGCAACTAAGATCCCGCATGCTGTGTAGTGTGGCCAAAAAAAAAAAAAAAAAAAAAAAAGGTATGATGTGCCTGAGGTCCTTAGCATGAAGTAAACACTAAAGATGTCAGCTATTACTGCAATAAAACATTTCCATTGAAAAGAACATAAAACAAGCATCAGTGAAAGTTCCCTAATACAAGAAAACATAAATGCAGAAAAAATATCTTGAAGATGCTATTATATCTAAATTTTATAACAAACTGCACCATGTTTATAAGACTTGGATCTCTTTTCAAACTCCACACTACAACTTCTCTATGGTTTCCAAATAAGGCTTTCAAGCTACTGAATAAAAATAGGTACATCTTAAGAGTTTTATGATACGTGTCTAAGAAATTTACAGACGAGGCCAACACAGATGAAGAGAATAAAGGATATGAAGAGTTTTTTTAAACATTTAGAGAATTCAAAGTGTTGAACTCAAGTACAGACTCCAAAATCTAACTGGGAAAATTCAAGAACATATCCTTTTCAAAAGGTATTATTAAAAAATTAATTCTGATCTAAAACAATGTTTTAGGAAAATAATTAAAAAGTACAAACTAAAACCTATTTTCAACATCAAAATATTCCATTTAAGGGGCTCATCTGGACTTGACAAAGTAGTCATGATACACTGGAAAGTCTTTCTCATTGTCTCATTCCCTGTATCTCTCCTTTCTTTCCTTTTTACCTTTTTTGTTTTTAAAATGGTAGAGATTGTATTCATTTTTTAAAACTTTTATTAAGAATTATTATATTGGGACTTCCCTGGTGGTGCAGTGGATAAGGCTACGCGTTCCCAATGCAGGGGGCCCGGGTTCGATCCCTGGTCAGGGAATTAGATCCCACATGCATTCCGCAACTAAGACCCGGCACAAACAGATAAATAAATAAATAAAATTTAACAACAACAAAAAAAAATTATTATATTGACCAAATATCTTATTCTCTCAGTATCTTAATTACCTTGGCTCAGAAAGTGGGAATGATAATAACTTTACCTATTCAACAGGGAAAGGAGTTACACTGGTCAAAAGCATTCACAATAAGCTTCATTTTGCTATAAAATTGTACTGCAAAAAGATACTGAAGTGCCGATGACATTTTATGTAAATATTTCATATTATATATTTATTATTCAGGCAATATTTAATATGGCACTATTTGAGTGTTCCCAGATAATGTGGATAGTTACAATGGGAAGAACTAGCAACAATAGATGTGAACAACTATGTAAAGTACTCTAACCACAAGCTAATATTAGTTCTACTGTTACATAGGTAACCTGGGCCAACATAACGCATCTTGTTCCAATCCTTTATTGACCTATTATATCAGAAAATTATAGATCTGGAAGAAACGTTAGAGACTTCAGTAAGTATTCAGTTCAGTACATTTTTTTCCCTAATATGTTTTCCTAGAGGTAGTCATTATCATGCTCCTGAAGGATACAGACCACATGGAATTTTAATGTAGATTTATAGTCAGTGAAACTGATGGACCCAAACCAAAACTCTACGTATGTTATGGGGGGAAGGGGGGACTCTAATTGCTAATTACTTTTCCACTCACTAACAATGGCTAATGATGTATTTTGTAACTCCACCACATACAGTCTTCTCTATCACAGGGATGCTTTTGTGACTCCCCAGTTTCAGTCCTTTTGGAGTAACATTTACAAATAGAAATAACTTTATGTCAGTGCTACTCTCTTGACACCATCCTAACTCTACACTTCCTGCCAAGTTCTCAGCCTAATTATCTCAATAGAACTGCAACGTTTTCTAGTTGTCAGTGTCCCTATTTGACAACAAAAAAAGTTCACCTCTTCCTCATCCATAATTTCAAATGATTCTCATAAAAATCATGTAAAATAAGCAGACCTATTTACTTTTTTAAATGGTCACACACTCAATAGCAAAGTTAGGACTAACAGTCTTTCCACTATGTTATTCTCTTTAAAATATATACAAATTCCCTTAGAAAAATAAATATATATATATATGTGTGTGTATGTGTTAATACACTCTCATTGAAAAAAGATCCAAACAATACAGAATGTATTTATAAAAATCTCCTATGTCTACTCAGAGTCCTATTTACCAAAGGCAGCCACCATTAACAGCTTAGTGTCCTTCAGATATTTACTATGGCCAGGCACAGAAATAGATTCAATCATAGTATTCTATGCCTTTCTTTACTTTCTTTTTTCTTTTACTTTGGCCATGTTTCCACCTCAGAACATATAAATTTATTCATTTTATTTAAAAAACTCTATCCACCAGTCCCCTCTTAAAAGTGCATGTTCTCTTTAATGTTCCTATTCTAAGCACATTAAATATTATTTTGTAATGCCACAACTGTAACTAAAAAATTCTACAAAATGTGAAAATCAAGGATTTACATTTCAAAGTCCTCTCTACTGTTTGGTATGATTTAATTTTTTTGATAAAAATACTTAAAATATGTATACTGGAATTTAAAACACTTAGGTCCAATTACTTTAAATTGCTACAATAACTTGTTCTGAAAGATCGTCATCCACCTATCCCATATATTTTCATACAAACACATATAATATAAAACACATACTATAATATATGTTAATATTGATATATCAGAACATTTTCATATATGCCAATATTTTCTAGGAAATGTTCTTTGGAGATAAACTCATCTCTACTCTTTTGTGGCTTGTTTTTCTGTAATGTAAATAATCTGAGTAGTAAACAGGGTTTGTTTCATACAGATACATAGTTAGAGAAATAATGGCATTGGTTTCATAACGATGAAACTACAGCAATAAGCAGCAAGAAAAAAAAGATAATGAAAGAGAATTTTTTTAGTTAAAAGGCAAAGAGCAAATAATAAACAAACATCTTCAAATTATAAACCATATGGCTTGGACTACTGTTAATTATGATAAATTATTTAGGGAGCACAAATGGATATTAAAAACTTTTTTGAAAAAGGCTAAATATAGGTTTTTCTTTCAACATTTTTCAAACGTTGCTTCTAAAATCTCTTAGCAGCTAATCATCTTCCAAATATTATCCTCTTTCTAAGGTGAAAAAAACAAAAGATAATTAGTTCCTCTGGAAGTCTCTGTGTTTGCCTGATTGTTCTGAGTAGAAATATGCACATTTGCAGATTTGCCAAGTTCAACCCATTTTGCTGGAGAATTCCCAGTGCACTGGATTTTTGCCAAAGAGCTAAGCTAGGTTGTTGAAAGTTCCTTTTTATCCATCTGCAAAATTTCACTCTCCCTCTGCTGGCGGCCATAGACACCCTTTTCAGATTAGGTTTAGATGTGCAATGAAACAAACATTTGTTCCCTTTAAGCTTTACAACAATGCACACTTCAGCATCCCCTTCTTACAAGTATTTTACTTTAGAGCAGCTCTCACTAACTGGCGTTCACCATTCCCTGTGGAGTTGAATAAAGCTTTTCTGTGATAGGCTCTTCCTATAAGATTTGCAACTCTTACCATTATTTGAAGAGTTCAGAAGCACTTCCAAAAGCTGTAAGCATTTTACAATGTTTTCTTTGCACCACTGAACAGCCCCAGCTGATGAAAGCAAAATGAAAAGGGCCAGATGCATGCTGAGAAGGGCATGATCTTTTCTGTGAGATCAGTATTTCCAGCTTCAGACCACTGATCAGGGTAAGGCCGTGCCTTTCTCATATGCTTTGCCTCTAAGCATGTGGACTCAGACATGGAAATTGCTGTGATTCATATGTTTGTGGAAGAAAAAAAAAAAGGCTCTCTAACATGCCCAAGAAGAACATACTTACTCTACTGTTACTTTGTTTGCAAAATTTTAAACACTAAAGAATATGGCTGATAAAAATAATTAACACAAATTTTACTGTTGTGCCCCTGATTATGTGACCGATATAGTAGCTGTAATAAAGAATTACTAATGTTGCTTGAATTACAAATAATTTATACAAGTTGAACGGAGGGACTGTGGGAGAGGAAGGCAAATTTTGCTTTGAGAAAAGTAAGTAATCAATTAGCTCATTAGAGCTTTGTTCATTTTATCAGATAAAAACACGGTCTGTGTTGTACATAGACTGACCACAGAGTGAGGGATTAGTTCCCAAAAAACTTGTCATAGAGTGAACATGTTCCCCACCACCCCCAAATGCTCTTCTTTTCTTTCAGAAAAATCAGTAGTACTTTGGTTTACTGAGTTTTCATTTTCCCCCTCTTTCACAGTGAAGACAGAAAAATGGTTTTTATGCCTATTGTAAACAGCTTTAACCAAAAACAAAATATAACAAAACAGGAAATAAGATGAAATGAAAAAAGATTCTTATCTTCAGTCACAAGAACTGTATGTAAAATACAATTACAGTAACACAAGGGTAGTATATCTATTAAATTTAGCTGAGGAGAGAGAGACCAGAAAGCTGCCCCTTTGATTTGATGGTTAGTTACACTTTAATGGGTTAATAGGAACAAATCTAATTCTATCATTATTCCCAATTATGTATGTTCTCCAGGAAAAAAAATATTCCAGAAGTTACAGAGCTTAAGAGTTTGAGTTTTCTAAATTAAAGCAAGTTATGTTATAATTATCGATCAGAACAGAGGGTCAATATTTCATCACTGTAGGAAAGTCTCAAATATTACATTTGATTTACACCAAAAGATAAGAAATTGACACCACTGAAGTATAAAAAAATGTGTTTGACATCACAAACAAAAGTACACGTATTATCAATGATCATGCCCATGCAGGGTATTCTATTCCCTAACATCTGAGAAGTTTATTAGTCTTTGCTATTTTCTCCCAGTAACCCTACACATTTTAAACAAGCCTTAAAAAACCTTTTCAAAACTCAAGATTGTAAACTTTATATCTGGCTCACGTGATGTCAAACTTAACCCTTTTAATTGTTCTTATTTCCTTTCATTACTTTCTTCTCCATAACTACAACAAGATTTCACAAACTAGGAGATACAGATCTTAGTGTGTGATTCAGGGATAAACACCTGAATAGAAGATGTCAGAACTGAGCTCCTTTTCCTTCCCCAGGAAATGAATCTTGGAATGAAAAGACAAAGCTCTCCCCATCAATGGCCAGACTCTCAAACGGGGACATCATGGGGAGTCCTCAGCCAGCTAGAGTTTTTCCCATCTGACCTCAGTGCTAAAGCTCTTGGTGGCATAAGCCCCAAGTGACCTGAGCCCCAAAGGGGCTAATCACCATAGTATTTAGAGGAAGGATTGTCTGGAGGCAATGAGAAAGGCAGTAGATTTTAAGGATACAAACCGTCATTGGACTGTCAGAATCACTTCTTTCTCATGGAGCTATTGGAAGTACTTAACTTCCTGGGAAGCACTCTGATGTGGAGGACCAGCCCTCTTCTAGCTACGTCTCTAACAGTTTAGGACATTGCCTTCACTTCAGCTACTTCTAGTTCCAGCTGGCTGTTGAATCTGACTTCACTAGGCCACTTTGGTGATGAAATAAAATGATCCAGATCTCAGTTTTGACCCCACTACATTTGCTGGTGACTCACTGTGTGAGTTGGACAAATTGCTTAACCTCTAAGAGACTTCATTTCATCGAATATAAAATCAAGTCATAATATTTTCCTCATTCAGTTGCTATGACTGTTAAAAATAACTCAACCAAACAATTTGACATTGTATGTGGCACAAATCATATGTTCAATACTGTCCCATATTAGTTTGACTTTATAACTCTGTTAGCAAGTTACACATACTCCACTTTAGCTTTCTTTTGACCATTCCTTATATCTACTTTATCCGTGCTCTAGTTTTCAAAAAGGTACTATTATTTTCTTGAAAACATCCAATCCCATGTCTACGGATACTGTCAGTCATAGACAAAGTCATACCCTAACAGAAGAACAACATCTTCGTAACTTATAACAACATACTTTCATGGCTACTCAAGACCAAGGCAGTTAAATCCTCCCTGCCATAGTCCTATGTCCATCCTCTGAGGACAATAAAGAACAGTTCTATTCCTGAACTTAGTAAAGGGGTCCCCGTTTACGAACTTTGGTCATCCTGACCTGCAGAATTAATTAAATTGAGTGCCTGGCTTTTCAAACCTCAGATTTGCAACATAAATAGCAGTAGTTTCTATGGAGTTGCTTTGTCCAAATTCTGTATCTATTATACTATCATTAAAATTAACAATATAAGATAATTATACACTTTGGGTCAAAGTAAACACTAACCTGCCTATTTTATTAGAGAGAGAAAAATTATCTTAAAGCCACAGCTAACTTATGTTAAGAACTTTATATTTTAATGAAATTCAGTAGAGTTGTGACCACCTAGAATTGTAATTTTCAAGCAATGTTTCACGGAGGGTCAATGGTGATGTCTCAGGGGACCTACCCGAAAGTGGGTGAAGAGGAGGGGAAAGAGATGACCTGAGTAAGTGGGCTCCAGGTCCCCCATGCCTACTGGAACCAGAATAGTTCTCTTTATATCTTTATTTACACCAGATTTTATTTTTCAGTGTGGTTTTGCAGCTAAAACAACATCTGAAAGTCCCTCAACTAGAGATCTCTTCAGTTTTATAAAAAGCCCTATACTCTCAAGTAAACAGTCTAAAATATCAAAATGGGAAATAGAAATTTAGAGTTTCTAGTTAAATAAGCATATTAACATTCTTATAATTCAAAGTCAACAAACTGAAGTCTTTCATCTTCGGGCCTGTTTAATACTTCCACAGTCTAACTAGACCATCCAAAGGACGCGCACCAGAGTAGGAAGAACATGCCAAACTAATGATGCCTGAGTAGCTTCGGAGAGCAGGCTCTCTTCAGTCATGGCAAACAAGATATAAGTTTTGAATTAAAAATAAAAGTCATCTTTTCTTCAAGGCCAAACAGTTTCTTAAATTTTGCCATAAAAATACTGTCATTAGGAGACACACACCAAAATTGAGTACCCGAGAAAAGAATACTCAATATCTTTCTTTTCCCTTTCATCCAAGCCAAATATGTCTGATTTCTGATTTTTAGAAAGAAATATTCATGCATATAGTACACTTATAAACACACATATGTTCATGCAAATTAAGGGAAAACACCACAATTAGATTAATGTCTTCAAATATGGCTCTATTTTAATTCTGTGGGAGAAAGTCATTCTATATTAGGTTTCAATAAATCCTTCAACCACCTAAGGCTTGTCATGGTCTACAATGGTTGACTGAGAATTGTAATCAGACTGGAAGCTTAAATCCACTGGCAAAATTCAGGGAATTGGATGACACAGTCATTAATTCCCAACCATTACAAATTCCCAGTCATTAATACCAACCTAGTCTAACACTGTACCCAGTGCAAATTTCCTTCTCCCATTCTCCACAAACACTACTTCGAACTCTTCACATTTCCTCAAATCCCTACTAAGTATTCTGACCACACCCTCTTCTTAGAGAAAACAGAAACCTTTGTTGATACTCCCCTAAACCACCTACCAAGTCTATAACCCTATCTGTGTCTGTACATATCCTACTGCCATTGCCTTAGTTATGTTGAGGCGGATTCCTCCCATCAGCTACAAGTAATCCCCCTTCCTGCACTGAGACTCCATCCCTTCCTTCCTTCTCAGAAACCCATGCCTTTAATCTCTCCCCTTCTCTGCAATGTTCCCATTAACACTTCAACATGTTCGAAACTCTGTCATCCCAACATCCCAGTCCAGCTACTGGATTCTCTCCACTTTTACTTACAGACAAAAATTTCACAAGAACTATCTTTTTTGCTAACTTTTTCTCCTAACCTCCTATTTATTCTTCAACCCACGCCAATATGGCATATGCCCCCACCATTCCAAGAAAACTTCCCTTGCCAAAGTCACTAAGGACCTTAATGTGGAAAAATTCAGTGGGTTTACTGAAGTCTTCATCTTCCTTGACCTGTCAGCAACATTTGACACTCCAGCTCAACTCACCATTCTCTCCTTTTCTTCAGGTATTGGAACCGGTCCTCTGTTCTTCATCATACTATAATCTCTACAAAAGTGGTCCCATTGGTTTCCACAGTCTTTGTTACCAACTGTGAGACAATGGTTTCCAAAACCTACCATAGATCTCTGCTCTGAGTTTCTAAGACTCATCTATCTATCCAACTGCCAACTTAGCATTCACACTTGGAAATCTCACTGATATCTCAAGTGAAGCAAATTGTATCATAATATATTCATATAATAATACAGGGTAATACCTGCCCTTCCTAAAAATAGCCCAAGCTAATTAGTGCTCTCTCATTATCAGTATTAATAAAGTTGCCTAATTCTCATTTGACATTCAAAAAATAGCCACAAAGTAGAGAAAATTCATGCTACTTAAATGGTCATCATTGGAAGAGTATAAACTTTTTGGTGTAAAGTTATTTCCTTAATGTTTTTTTTTTAACTTCTCTTCAAATTAAGCCTCTTCATAGCACCTGCCCTGAGTTCTTATAAGCCCCTTCAGCAAGATTAGAATTTTTTTAATTGCGGTTTTATACAGACAAGTTGAGTTCTTCTCTTTTACTATTCTCATATATCTTCTATTCATTGGAATGAATTTTTAATTTAGTATAAAGGGACAATACATGCTTCATTACATCTAAATGTCACTGGTCTTTTTCATAACTGTCAATGGTAGTGGAGCCACACAGCTCATCTAATAGCTCATAGTGCAATTGTCTCCTTCTCAACCAGATGTCATGGTTTCTATATTTTAAAGATTCCTTCTTGAAAATAAAGAAGTTCTTCTAGATAAGTTTCATAACTTCAAAAAGGAATCATATTTCCCCAAATCATGCATGTGACAGATATCCAAGATCTCTATATTCTATTATTTAAGTGTAATGTTTCCTTCTTCCCTCCCTCCCTTTTATTTAAATTTTTTTCATATAAACAGAATCTGGCAAATTCTCCACACTGATGCAATCCATTTGAATTATCCAAAATCAAATTGCCTTATTGACAAGCTTAGAGCAATCAATTTTATGAGCGATTCTGAAGATAATTTTTTGATCACAGGAAACGAACCATAAGCCCTTGGAGAAAACATACAGCTTTGATGCACAAATCTCGATGTGTTCACTTTGTTGCATCTAATTTCTTTCCCCCACCTCCCTCATTCCACCAATGAATATGTTGACAAAGTGATCAATTTATTTATCTTTCTATTCCCAAATAATACTTACAATAATTTCCTAGACTCAGAAAGAAAAGTCCTATCATACAGGTATTACATTTCTCATAATTAAAATATTATCAAAACTATAACATCTTTAAATCTGTTTACACAAAAAATTATTTTTACCAAAATAGAACTTATACATTCCAACCTCTGTGTCTTTTTATAGTGCTCCTTCTACAGTAATATTAAAATACCAAAAGTACCTTTTGCAACATGGTTGTCATTTGAAATATCAGTTCTTCATGTCCCTGTTCAGTTACTTACCTAAAAGAAAAAAAAAGAAAACATAAGTCTGAAATAATTTCAAATTATCTTTAAGAACAGCTTTTACATTTCTAATAAAAATAGGTTTGTAGTAGGCACTGATAAACTTGTTAATAAGAAAATTGTCACTGTATTATAAATGTGAAAGAGCAACCAAAAAAATGTAAGTCTTTCAAGAGCTCAGAAAAGTAGGCAAAACAGAGTAGATGAAAAGATGGAAAAATCGCATGTATAAGAGAAAGAGATTTAAGAAATTATGAAAATGTTCATCTAATCATAAGGAACTGTAAGCAACATTAGTAGATTTGAGATGGTCAAGATAATTGAGAACAAGATTAAATTCTGTGTTCATACTTCAGAATTATTTTTTATTGGTTCAAGTTTCGTATGACAAACATCATCTAGCCAACACACTTTGGTTGATGCTTTAGTCATAGTCTATAAAAGTTTACATAATCTACATTAAAACTTTTATTGTTAAAACATTACAAAAACAGTAAGATCATTTTAGGAACAACAAAAATCATTCTTATTCCACTATCTGAATTTAACAAATGTATTTATTCATGTTCTTTCTCTTTTAAATCTATGAATATGAATGTGTACTCATTTAAACAGGTGAACATACACCGAGCACGAATGTGAGTATGTTCTCCTTTAACCTGGCATATATAATACATTATAATTACAAAATATTGTGTTCCTTTTTGACCTATTATTTTTCTATGTGTCTGTCTACTGTTCATACATGTCATTTTAACATCTGCAAGTTTGTGCTGTTTCATAATTTACTTAGCCATTATCTTTTTAATGACATTTAAATTATTGTCAAATTTCTATAAATAATAATTCAAGTATATGTGTATACGTATCCTTTTATCTCTTTTCACTTCCACTTATCTTTAGTCCTAACTTTTGCTGATTTACAAGTGTCCCTACATCTGGTAGGATACATCCTTCCTCACTGTGGTTCCAGAATATACTTTTATATTCATGCCTATGTCTTTTCCAATTGAAGCTTAGTATCAATTTGTTGAGAGTTTAATTCCTTAAAGTCCAACGAGGCTTATTAGGATTACATTCAGTCGATAAACAGACTTGATAAGAACTGACATCCTAACAACCATTTGTCATCTTATCTATCCCTTATTCAAATCTCCCTTTTCATCTCCTAAAAGAGTATTCAGTTTTCTTTGCATAATCCATGCATATCCTTTGCTAAACTAATTAAGAAGTACTTCAAAATTTTTCTTGCAGTTGTCAAAAGGAACTTCTTTCTAATTGTATTTTCTCTCTGATATACATTACTACTATTAATTCCTATACTTTTATTTTGTGTTTATTCTCCTTAGAACGTTTATAGCCTCTTAAAAGTTTCTGACATTTCTCTAATTACATCACAATTTTTAAAAACTATAAGGAAAATTCACAAAGTCTTCCTGAGTATTCCCTTTATAGAAGTTAAAATAATTAGACAGACTATGATATTCAGAACAATCTGTAGTTAATGACAGTGAGGACGATTAAGATGACTTAGCCTCATTTCAAAAGCAGGCTTTGATTTTAATGCGTCCGTCCATTTAGAAACTATGCTGCCTCATACATAATATTCGAACATTTTATACGTTTGCATGAGGAGCCTGTAAGTACCAACCTAAATAGTTTTCCTGAACAGATTTTCAGAGAAAACTTACTACACAATTATACCCTTTGACTTTTCTTAGGAAGCTATTATAAGTGTATTTGCATCTTATGGGAGGAAAGGCCAAAGGATGTGAACTGCAGTTTAACAGCAAGAGGCCTGGCTTTGGGATCATATTGGCCTGGCCTCAAGGCCTGACTCTACCACTGGTAACAACAGGCCCTGCACAAATGGCTTACTCTGAGCCTGAGTTCTCCTCCTGAAATGAAGTTACTTGGAGGCTTGGAGATAGTAGGTAGAATGTACCTGGCATAAATTTGGCACTCAAAAATTGGTAGGTATCATCATTCATCGACAGAAGGCCATGTCTAGATCTCATCCTAAGCATTTTACATATGTTTATTCATTTAATTTCACAATAGCCATGTGAAACACTATGCACATTTAGTCCACGAGGAATGAGTTCAGAGTCTGTATTGCACAAATTTACGGTAATATTCAACACTGATCCAGGATTCTAACCATTGTTTCTCTGATCCTAAGTCAATGTCCTCTCCACTATGACATCCTATCTTCCGTTTTCATTACTTTTCCCTACTAAGATCTGGGATTTCATAATATTCTACAGATTTCCTTTTAATTTGAAATGATTGGAAAAGAGCCTTTTCTAATTTATTTTAAAATCCAGTGAATATCGCCTATAATCTTGAAACCGTCATTAAAAACCATTTATCATCTATCTGACTCAAAATAACCTTTTCCAACATTATCACTACTTCCCTTTTCTCATCCTACAAGACCAAATTCCTTGATTTTCCCCTTTACATACATACAAACTTTTATCTACTTTTCCTGTTTCCATACTTTACCTCAAGGTAATTCGTTTTTTAAAAAATTTATTACAAAAGAAATAACTGCTCATGCTGGTTATTTTCTAGGCACCCCTGAGCTCCCATGTGTTCATTTTTCTTCTCTGCCCTGTTCTCATCCTGTGAGGTTGACCCCTACCCTGTGTCACACAAACTCTCTTGCCCACTGGCATCCATTTGTGTTTGCTCAGTTGAATGCACCAGCAACAGATCCCAAAATAGAATCGGAAAGAGATTAACGTATCTTCATGTTCTCTCCCTGCTTTGACATCCAGGCAGTAGCTGCATTCCTCTAGCACCATAGCTTCCATCAGACGTTCCCTCCTCTACATTCTAGTAAACACAGCTTCCTCCACCTCTTTCAGATCTAGCCTAAGAGTGATGGTGGTTGCCCCATGGTCCCTCACCACCCTTTGATGGTTCCCTTAAACTGACTCACTTCTCTTTAAACTACCTCTTTATTAAAGTCTCTTCAAGAATCCTGGCTGAATGTTTCATCTATTCCTTCTCATTTAAAAAAAAAAAAAAGTGAAAGAATATAAAGTACAAAGAAGAATATTCTATATATAAAGCATATAAAAGTAAAGAGAAAGGTGTTCTTGGAATAACCAGGCTTAACAAGAAACACACTACTTCCAGAATCACTTTATATACATACATATAGTTACTGTCTTAAATATTATATAGTATTGTTATTATATAACATTGATTTTTTTGCCCTCATAGTCCTTAACTATACCAAAATATAAACTCACCTCATCTGTTTAAATTTTCTTAGCATTCCATAAAATATGCATATACCATATACCTATTTAATCAAAGAAAGACATGCTTTCTATTACACAATATCCAAAATCAGTCTAAAATTTTCTTAGTTTTAATTTATATCTTCAAGGGCTATATTCATAATTCTTACATGAAAGAAACTTGAGGGATGATGTCTACTTTCAGAGTCAGTCTCAAATTCATACAAAAGCATTGGTTGAAATTGCTGTTCAAGGAATGTTAAGCTGGACAGGCATCTCTTGTCCCAGTTAAATTGCAATGAAAAAAACTAAGAGATGAGAAGTGCCTGTGTCCTATTTTTTCTTCTTCCTTCTATAACTACCATTTATTAAACACAATATGCCTGTTTATATTATCTATTTATTCTTCATGACATATAAGACAGGAATTACTAAATCCCCTTCACAGATGAAAAAGGTTAAGTAATGTGCCTAGGCTCTAAGTGCTGAAGCCTGGAACTGTCCATCTCCAAAGTCATCTTTTTCTTCTTTTAGTCTTCTTTTTCATTATATCTTGCTGCCTCCTTTAAAAGATTTGATTTATTTACATTTTACTTGATATCAGGAGATTACCAACTTTTTCATGCCAAAGTCTTGTTATATTATATTATATCAGGTTTTGCTAAATGCTCATCATATTTTATCACAATATATCATATTTTCATAAGATGTGATTTGGCCTATGATATCATTAGGCCATTAAAATATTATAAAACAAAAATAAAAAATATTGTAAAACAAATATTGTAATGTTTCCATTTTATTTTCTCTTACTCTTCAAGGCATATTAGAACTCTAACAGTCTTTAACTGACAGTCAAGTTATAAATAGTTATGAAAATATGAAGGACCCAAGTACTAAAGAGTTAGTGATGTCCCAGTGGCTTGGAGCCCCTAGACCAGTGTCCCTGGACCAGTTACAACAGACCAATCACTAAGGGTGCTTTTATTTTTTAAATCACAGTCTTGAGCCTCACTCCAGTATAATTTTTTGACTTTACACTTTTTACAACTTCTGCATATTCAAGTTTGAGAGAACAAGACAAGAATCATTGCTTTATTTCAGAGATCCCAAGACCAGCAGTATATCAGCATCACCTAGAAACCTATTAGAGATGCAAAATCTTGGACCCTACGCCAGACCTTTTGAATTAGAAATTCAGGAAATGGGCCCAATAATACGCGTTTTAGCAAGCCTTCCAAGTGATTCTGATACAAGTGAAAGTTTGAAGACCACTGCCCTATGTGAAGCAATTTCCTGGCTCCTGTGTCCTATTTGCATTCTCTTATTATGGGACTATTCTAGAGCCACTATGGAGCCAAGGCATTGTCACTCTTCACTTTCCCAGGAGGCTCTTTGAAGTCCCAAAAAGAGACCTCTCTGGTACACACATTATCAAATGCTTACCATTTCTCTTTCCCTGCCCTTATCTATTTGACCTACCCTATGTCTAGATTAAAAGATTAAAGTTTCAACAGATGCAGTGTCCACACTCACATAATCTTATTAGGAGTTACCAAAATCAGAAAGGTATTCAGACACTTAAATCAGAATTGTCATTTCAAATTCCTTCAGAATCACATATGTAACCATAGAGATCACATAGTTTGCATAATACCATTTAGAAAAAGTCTTCCCCTAGTCTACTTTTTCTCTGGTGAACAATCCTCTCTGTGCCTTAGCACCAATTTAGAAAGTACAACATTTAAGCATTCATAAGGTGTTTCCATGGAAAAGGCCAATCAAATTGAAAGAAGAAAAACATCGCCTCCAGGTGTTAAAAGAATAAAGCAAGTTCACAAATACCTTGTCCAATTAAAGTTCAAGGCAAATAGGCAATAACATCTCAGAACAGTAATTATGGATGGAGTTGCCTTCCAGCTCTCATATTCGTGAATGCACTCACAGGGACGTCATTCAACATCTCACGCAACAATGCGTAACACAATAGGAAAATCAGTGTTGTACACCACACGCTGAGCAAAGTGTTTCATCTGACACTTAGAACTGGTTGCACTCAACTACTTTTAATTTTAGTCCCAATATCAAGAGATTGCCACTGACACAGAGCTACTACATGAAGTCCTTGCATCCAGCTCCCATCAGGCTGTTCTGTCGAGCCTTTGAATACTTTGAGCTCCACTGACAGAACACACATTATTTCCTTTTGAAACTGAAAACCAGGGCCTGGGCATTTGCATACGCATTTATTCTTCTCCAAGAGAATTGAGAGCAATTTACGTGATCTCCTCTTCACTGTGAGCCTGTAACTCTCCTCTCTTAATGAGGCAGTGTCTTGTGCTTAGCTTGGTTTAAAATGCACTTTTTTGGCCTCCTTCAGATCCACAATTCAACTGGATTCTCCTGGCCTCTGACTGTGAATAGCTTCCTGTGGTGAAATATAACACACCTCTGATTTTTCTTCCTTCAAGGCAGAGTGTTTTGCTTTGAGGTTGGCAAGGAAACAACTCGGAAAACCATTTGCAACAAATAAAATATTAACAAGACAGAATCTCTCAGCATCAGTTTCTCAACATCACTCTTTCCTGCCTAAACTTAATAGAAAACCCCATATAAAGACAAAGACTCACTAATTTAATCATTTGGCCTAATTTTAACTCCTTATATAGGAATAATAGCTACAGTTGCTTTCCCTTCATGTTCTAGTCATTTTTCACAGTGTATGTTTCTGTTCATACCTTATAGCTGTCCAGTCAAAACTGACTACTAAAAACAATATCTGGACAAGTGGATCAATATTTAGATGACTATGCAGGAACCCCAGGGGCTAAAAGTGGTAGGTCAGAAACCTAAAAAAAATGACTGCCCACAAAATGACACGCAGTATCAACAGTGTACAAGGAATTATTTAAAGGCCTTTCAGTCAAGTTGGAAATGATGTAATTAAACAAAATAAAATAATTAATAATAAACTATCACTTATAGAATGCTTCCAAGTACCAAAAATTGCACTGACTACTTTACACACATTACCTCAATTAATATTCAAAAGAGCCTCATGGGACTTCTCTGGTGGCACACTGGATAAGGCCTCCATGCTTCCAGTGCTGGGGGCCTGGGTTCAATTCCTGGTCAGGGAACTAGATCCCACATGCATGCCACAACTGGGAGTTCACATGCCGCAACTAAGGAGCTGTCGAGCCACAACTAAGGAGCCCACAAGCCACAACAAAGGAACCTGTCTGCCCCAACTAAGACTCAGTGCAACCAAATAAATAAATATTAAAAAAAGAAAGAACAGCCCCATGAAAATCATCCTGTATTTATATTCTAAGACAAGGAGAGTGAGATTCTGTGAAATAAAGGGACTTGCCGCAAGACCCTATTACTAATAAGTGATTGGACTGAAAATCAGATCCAGGGCTTTCTGGTTTATAAAGTCTAGGTCTTAGCCACAGCTGGTTGTATAAATGAAGGCAAGGGGCTTCCCTGGTGGCGCAGTGGTTGAGAGTCCGCCTGCCAATGCAGGGGACGCGGGTTCGTGCCCTGGTCGGGGAAGATCCCACATGCCGCGGAGCGGCTGGGCCCATGAGCCATGGCCGCTGAGCCTGCGCGTCCGGAAAACTAAGTGGCACATTGGTGGACTGGGCATTAAATGGCTTGGTGGTGTGTAATCTTAACTGAGGTGATGAAACTTGTGCTGAGCTTTGAAATAGTTAGGAAGAGAGAATACAGAGCTTCCCTGTTGGCACAGTGATTAAGAATCCACCTGCCAATGTAGGGGACACAGGTTCCAGCCCTGGTCTGGGAAGATCTCACATGCTGTGGAGCAACTAAGCCCGTGCGCCACAACTATTGAGCCTGTGCTCTAGAGCCTGCGAGTCACAGCTACTCACCCATGTGCCACAACTACTGAGCCCGCGCGCCTAGAGCCCATGCTCCACAACAAGAGAAGCCACCACAATGAGAAGTCTGCGCACCGCAACAAAGAGTAGCCCCCGCTCAACGCAAATAGAGAAAGCCTGCGCGCAGCAATGAAGACCCAATGCAGCCATGAAGACCCAATGCAGCCAAAAAGAAATAAAAATAAATAAATAAATTGAAAAAAAAGAATAGGAAAAGAAATTGGAGGGAAGGGAAGAGAATGACCCAAAGAAGAATGTAAGATGCATTACTATTGGCTTAATGTAAAGATACAGAGCAGATACTCAAGGTAAGCTCAAAAGACCAGTCTGGCTGCAGAAGAGTTAACGAAACACAAAGATAAAATTGAAAACATAAGTTAAGGTCAGACTTCAAGGTCTTAAGTGTCAAGCTAGGCAGTTTGACCTTTATTGACAGAATATGAGTCATACTTTAGGTTTTTCGGTAAGGAAATGACATGATCAAAACGGAGTTTTAAGAAGATTCATCTAGTGAGTAGGCAGGCAGCTTGGAGAGGAGTTAGAGAGAAATAACTGCAATGGAAATAATGCTCTAATAAGGACCTGACGACTGCGAAACACTTCAAGTCTTAATAATATCTTAGCTCCTAAATGCCAAATCTGCATCAGTTAAATCTTCTGGACTTACGGTTGAACTTCCTTTCCTCCCTTCCAGGTCAAATCTAGTGCTATCACCTGCAGAGGCTCCAGCCACCCGAATGCAATCTCCATGAAGTAGGGATTGCTGATACTGTTTTAACTGTTGAAACTCTGTGCCTAGAACAGTGCCTAACACTGAGTAGGCATTCAGTAAGTACTTATTGAATGAATGAACACATACATGAACCAAAATGCTCGATCATGAAAATGGCTAATTCTAGGCCTAATGTTATTAAATGTTTAAGTAGAACAGAGAAAAATTGAAGCAGAAATAAACTTTTTATGCAGACCATCATTTATCCATCTTTGACATAAATCACACTCCCCTATAAGTGAAGATTAAACAAGGCCTCACCTTAACCGAATGCAATGTACGGGTCTTGTTTGGGTTCTGATTTGAACAAATCAACTTTAAAAAAAAAAAAAAAAACAGGTTTGAGACAACCAGGAAAATATGAAAATTAGATATTTGGTATTAAGTTATATGAATGAGGTGTGATAATGGCATGGTGGGAAAAAACGGAACTTACCAGGTAGAGGCATAATGAAATATTTACAAGTAAAATGACACAGTGGGGCTTCCCTGGTGGTGCAGTGGTTAAGAATCCGTCTGCCAATGCAGGGGACGCGGGTTCAAGCCCTGGTCCAGGAAGATCTCACATATCGTGGAGTGACTAAGCCCATGTGCCACAACTACTGAGCCTGCACTCTGGAGCCTGAAAGCTACAACTACTGAAGCCCGCATGCCTAGAGCCTGTGCTCAGCAACAAGAGAAGCCACCGCAATGAGAAGCCCGCACACTGCAACGAAGAGTAGCCCCCGCTCGCTGCAACTAGAGAAAGCCCACGCACAGTAACAAAGATCCAACGCAGCCAAAAATAAATAAATTTGTTTTTTTTTAATGACACGATGTTTGGTGTTCTCTTTCAAATACTCCAGCCAAATGAAACCAAAAAAATGTAGGACGGGAGATAAGGTGAAACAAAATTAGCAAAATCGTGCTGATTTTTTAAGCTGATTGGATACATGGAGATTCATTATAGTATTCTCCTTACTTTGGTTCATGTTTGAAAATGTTAAAAAAAAATGTTCATCAAAGATTATTTTAAGAGACTCATGAAGGGTGGGCAATAAAACAAAAACAGATGCCAGTATTTTAGTCTATGCATGAAGATGTCTACCAGATATCCTCCAAATATACTCATTCGTTCACTCATTCATTCAGCACATGGTTACTGAGTCTACAATGTACTGGGGGTTATTCAAGGTGAATGAGACACTGTCCCTGCCCTCAGAGATCTCATCATCATGTAGGGCAGGCAGGATGAAAAACTAGTGATGGCAATCCAGAGTCATTGTGATGTGCAGATATGAACAAGTTACAGTGGAGGCATAAAGGACATAATTAAATTTAATATTGAGAAGGCAAGCTCTGGCTGCAGGGCACTTAATAGATTGAAGAAAAGCAGAGAAAATGTGGGTGAGAACTGAAGCAGTAGCACTAAAGAAGGGATGGATCCAAGAAATTTTAAGAAAGTAGTAGGGGCTTCCCTGGTGGCGCAGTGGTTGAGAGTCCGCCTGCCGATGCAAGGGACACGGGCTCGTGCCCCAGTCCGGGAAGATCCCACATGCCACGGGGCGGCTGGGCCCGTGAGCTATGGCTGCTGAGGCTGCGCATCCGGAGCCTGTGCTCTGCAACGGGAGAGGCCACAACAGTGAGAGGCCCACGTACCACAAAAAAAAAAAAAAGAAAAAAAAAAAGAAAGTAGTATAATTCTCACATTACTTATAATTTACTTTTAATAGTAATAAAATAGCTACCTCTATTAGGTGCCTACTTTGTACCCAATTCTGTAAAGAAAATTATGTTTTTGATCCTGTCATCTGTGCTAATGGCTAAGAAAATGGTGTTGGTATATGTGGACCAGAGGAGGAAAAATGCAATTGTACAATACGTGTATGCACAAAGCAGTAATAATGTAAATACTCATTGACAAAAGGAGAAAAAAGTTTATGGAGAAATATATAAATAACTAGTATAAAAATCATTTTGGACAACACTAAAAATTACGTAAATACACATTAATCTATACAATGGGTTTTATTTAAAGGGAACTCCTTTTGCTAAACTCACATATGTGGTATTTAGAATTCAAATGCTACAAAGTATATCTAATTATAAGGTCACACCTGTATTCTGTTAAGGAAGTTATTTTCCTAACTTTCACTAATATTAACATATGTGACAGGATATTTAAGTAACTACATACCTGAATTATTCTTCATAATACTTCTTTCACTCAATTTTAAATAAGAATAACAAGCCTGAGCCCACAGGAAAAGCTTCACAACCCCATCAACCTGCATAGAGTCAGGCTAGAAAGATGCAGACGAGGGTTAGGAAATGCCTTTTCCTTCCTTCCCTGAGCAAGGTGTTCCAAAATGCTGAGAGTACCCCTGGATGGTAACTTCTTTAAATGGCTCTCAGACCAGAATCAAATATTTGAGTCGACAGTCATGATCAACAGGGCAGTGATTCCTTCCTGGGGCTGACACTTCCCAGAGAAAAAGATCATCTTCTGTTTCCTCCTTTTTATAGGGCTCACGGGCCCAGCCGCTCCGCGGCATGTGGGATGTTCCCGGACAGGGCCACCGTGTCCCCTGCATCGGCAGGCGGACTCTCAACCACTTCGCCACCAGGGAAGGCCCTGTTTCCTTTCTTTTTATCTCCTGGTGTGTCAACTACACACACACAAAATTTATCTCTCTTGGTGAGTGGTCTCGGTAAATGACTATTCCATTTGTTTCCATTATGCTGTAGGCCCTTTCCTCATGCTATTTTCCAAATTAATTTCCAAATCTAGAACTCTTATTTGAAGAAATAGTCAACACAGGTTTAAAACTAGTTGGCTTCCTTGGAGAAATCTGACAAACACTATTTCAGTCAGGCAACCAAGATTCACATCAACAGTGATAAATCATATTTAAGGTATTACCTTTGATCAGATGTGATGAGAACAGCACTTTATTCTGTGATTTTCCTCTCAAAAACATATAACCCAATCTAATCATGAGAAAACCATCAGACAAATTTCAGTAGAGGGGTATCCTCCAGTATACCTAATCAATACGCCTCAAAACTATCAAGGGCATCAAGAACAATGAAAGTCTAAGAACTGTCACAGCCAAGAGGAGCCTTAGGAGGCATGACAATATGTAATGTGGTATCCTGGATGGGATCTAGGAGCAGAAAAGGAGCATTAGGTTAAACTAAGGAGATCTAAATAAACTGGACTTTAACTAACAATAATATAACTAATAACTATAATTCGTAATAATTTCTTATTAATTGTAACGAATGCACCACACTGTTGTAAAATGTTAACAATAGGTGAAATGGGGGGTGGGGGATGGGTAATACAGGAATTCCCTGTACTATCAGCTCAATTTTTCTGTACACATAAAACTACTCTAAAAAATAAAGTCTGGGGGTTCCCTGGTGGCGCAGTGGTTGAGAGTCCGCCTGCCGATGCAGGGGACACGAGTTCGTGCCCCGGTCCGGGAGGATCCCACATGCCGAGGAGCGGCTGGGCCCGTGGGCCATGGCCGCTGAGTCTGCACGACCAGAGCCTGTGCTCCGCAACGGGAGAGGTCACAACAGTGAGAGGCCCGCGTACCGCAAAATAAATAAATAAATAGATAGATAGATAGATATCTAGATAGATAGATAAAAGTCTGGGACTTCCCTGGTAGCGCAGTGGTTAAGAATCCGCCTGCCAATGCAGGGGACACGGGTTCGAGCCCTGGTTCAGGAATATCCCACATGCCCCGGAGCAACTAAGCCCGTGCACCACAACTACTGAGCCTGCCCTCTAGAGCCCACGTGCCACAACTACCGAAGCCCGCGCACCTAGAGCCCGTGCTCTGCAAGAAGAGAAGCCACGACAGACAATGAGAAGCCCGCGCACCGCAAAGAAGAGTAGCCCCCGCTGGCGACAACTAGAGAAAGCCCGCGTGCAGCAACGAAGACCCAATACAGCCAAGAATAAAAAACAAACTCATTAATTAATTAAAAAAATAAATTCTGTTATTTTTTTAAAAGGTTCGCTTCTCCCTTGAAGAAATAAATCAAAATATAATTTTACCTTTTAAATTTATATTTCATTTTATAAATTAATACCAGACTAGATATTAAATCTCTGTTCTTTTGAGCTACTTGAAAGGAATATATTTTTTTTCTCCATTACCCCAAAATAGATTTCCCAGTCTCAGAAAGGAAATATGAAGGAAACTAGCTCTTATAGTATTCTTGGAAATAATAAGAATAAAAAGCTCTTCCAGAGACAACAGGCCTGATGCCTTCTGGAGAGGCATTCTGTTGCTGCCAGCTGAAAGGGTGAGCAGTGGGAATTGCAGTGCAGTGGTATCAGAAATCCCAAACAGATGTTCAACCCATTGATCAAAAAGATGAGTAGTATGAAAGCTGAGCATCCATCTGTTCTCTCCCACAAGGAGACAGAGCATCATCAGTGCACGGAAACTTTTAGCGCGAGAAAGACCCTTATGAGATCCTTTGCTCTAATCCCTTCATTTTCACAGATGAGGGAATTTTAACAGCCAACTAATTTCTGATAAGCAATCCTCTCAATACTTTTCTGAAACATGAAAAATAAAGACCCTGATTCTAAGAGGTTAGAGAAAATCAGCCTCTTTTCTTTATCATCATGTATGCAAATGATTTTTGCTTGAGACAGGAGTTTTTTCCATTTGAATTCCTATTATGGAGAATGAAAATGAAACAGTAGCAAGGACGAAGACACAAGTAAGAGTCACTGGGCAAAGAAAGAGAGGGTTGGTAGACTAAGTCAACGAACTTGAAGCTCAAGGGAAAATCCAGGAGAGGGGAGAAACTTCTGTCATGAGGTCCAGAAGCCATAGTTTTTGGAGGCAGATACAGTTTTTGTTTTGCTTGAGCGAAACCCTGAGTACCCATTGCCAGATCCCTAAAGAACTGTCCTCTCCCTCAGTTACCAGTTATCAGAGAAGCTCAAGTAGAGAGGGGACTCTAGCCTTGGCTGTAAGAGAAAGAAGACTTGTCAGATCACCAGCTGGAAAAGAACCAATGGGAGAGTGCCCTGGAGAAGGGAAATTGAAAAAAGGAATTCGTGACTAAGGAATGATCTTCACCTAGGATACAAGAGGCTGCACTGTCACTGACACGTCTGTAAACAGTTGTGCTCAGCAAGCTCACACTTGGAGTTAAGTGGTTTGTTCTCCTCTGAAGGACAGTTTGACTCTAACGTCAGTAATGACTCAGTGGAAGGAGCTGTCCTTAGAGCAGGGAAGTGGCCATGGCCATGATTCCAAGGTCAAATACAGACAGAAGCCCCTAATAAGGTCTCAGGTTGGTGACAACAGAAGTGACAACCTGACAAAGCCGCCAGTGTGAGCCCAGCATTCATAGTGTTTATCCAAACGAGCCCCATAGCAGCAATAAAAACCTTGGCCAAAACCTCTAACCCCTTTCTCAGCGTCTGAGATGCCCTAAATGCGAACTCAATGGCTGTCTTTCTCTACCCCAAGAAAAGGGTTACGAGCACCCAGACATTCATTTATCCCTTCTGCAAGGATAGAGAGATTTCAGTAAGCTAAGTTTTATGCTGTGTTCCTCAATCTTTTTTTCTCCCCCTCTTTATTTTGTTCTGGTGAAAATGGTTTGAACTTTCCAATGCACAGATTTACCTCTCAGAATCCTCACTTACTTAGACAAAGCAAAGGGCTTAGAAACAAATGGAATGTAGGAGAAGTTCATGCTTGCACTTGAGAATACGACCCCGGTGAATAAACAGAACTTTTTCAAACCATAGTCTATATCACCCATGGCAAAAGAAATAAGTTTTGCAAGTATACTGTAGCTCCTCCCATGTGGCTGAGAAACAACATACACACAGCTAAGCTCTCAAAATAACCAATGGATATAAATTAAGTCAGTGCTTCACTCCAAGTCCAGCAATCCTGCTGACCCTTCAAAGCATTCTAAAGTGGGTTACTTTTTCTCCGTTAGAGTTTGGGCACAGTGGCCTGGAACACAAGCAGTGCAGTGACAGGAGACTGAGGACAAATGCCTCCATTGTGCAGCTTGCTAAGACAAAAATGAGAGTTTGACTCACAAATACAACACAATTAGAGGCAGCCCAGAGGCCACAATGGGCCAACATGGAAACACAGCCGGTTTGAATGCTTTCACTTTGATGCACACCCTGAGTCCAAAAGTTCTCCAGCGTGCCCCTGAAATTACTGTCAACGAGAAAACTATTTTTAAACCGCTTCTGTTCATATTTTGACTTTGGAATTCAGGAATACTTAGGAAGGTAGACTTGACTGGATGTCTTGCCTGGTTTACTGTTTTTGTTGTTGTGGTTGTTGGCATTTTTTTTAACATTCGAGTCTTGCATTTCTCTTTAGTTTGGGGACGCACGGG
Organism: Neophocaena asiaeorientalis asiaeorientalis; assembly: GCF_003031525.2. Lineage (NCBI taxonomy): Eukaryota > Metazoa > Chordata > Mammalia > Artiodactyla > Phocoenidae > Neophocaena > Neophocaena asiaeorientalis. Next base: position 58,318 of record NW_020172644.1, read on the forward strand.
TCGGGGAGGGGGGTGTTAGGCAGAATTTCAAAGTAACTGAACTACACAATACAGTTGCTTACAAATTAAAAGTGTTTTTGGAAGAGATATGGGAACATATGTATACGTATAACTGATTCACTTTGTTATAAAGCAAAAACTAACACACCATTGTAAAGCAATTATACTCCAATAAAGATATAAACAAATAATTAAAAATAAATAAATAAATGAAGTTGGTGAAAATGAAAAAAAAAAAAGAAGGAAAGAAAAACAAGCCATTAAAGAGAAATTCTTCCGAGAGAATTAAAACATGTTATATACCTCTGAAAAATAAATAAATAAATAAAATAAAAGTGTTCCTTTGGGTTCTTATCACTTGTCTGAAAAACACAGAAATGCCAGCCTCTGCAAGCCCTGGTGCTCTATGAGAATAAAAGTAAAACTGTGACCTCACTAGAGCATTTTAAAAAATCTATCTAATTCCCCTGAAGAATAGACAATGATAACTTTCTGTCACTCTGGGGAGAAGTTGATGGCATTTTTCACCTAAAAGGTCATATAATTGGTGGGGAAAGTAATCCTGATCCTCACTATGAATGAAAATTCCTTTTGCAAGTCCTGCTTTGAATGATTCTTTTTTCTTTTAAATTGAAAATAGGCTTACATTTAGACTTGGTTCTGCTATTAAATAACTTTGTAATTTTAAACATATGACAGCCTTTTTTCATCACTCTCAGCTGTAAAATTAAAATTGTTGAACTAGAAAACAAAAAAGAAAATAGGCTTACCTCCTCCTCAAGTCTGGGAAAGAGAAGATTCACTGGCTTTATGGCAACTGTAACCAGTTCTCCCCTAAGTACTGTATTGATGTCATCCACTGTGGCATTAGGCTAATTAGGCATTACGCCTGTTTTCAATGCCATCTGTATTTTTACTCAGACAAATGGAATATGATAGCAACGATACTAAGTGGTTCAATGCTCATCACAAAAAAAATTTCCATTAGGAAAATATGTTTAAGAATGCTCAGGATAACTAAATTACCCTTAGGTCATTTACCAGTACACTGATGCTTCATTTCTAAGCGTCTCCATCGGAAGCGGCCTTATAAAACTACTGCACAAAATGTGTCTAATGCATCAGGATCTTGATGTCACCAGTGGTATAACTGGTACATTAACCCTGCCAGGCATTTAGTGAATTGCTGAAATTTTATCACTTGATAGTCATGAAAATTGAGGGGAAGAAAGAAATATTATATATCAAACTTGGCATTCAACCCATGCGGTCTCATCATATCTACTAGCTCGGCTGTTCTAAAGCATGTTTCATTGATGTGACTCAAAAAAACCACAGCTAAATCATGAGTATACCAGACTCCCCTCTTGTTTCCACTCCTGTAAAGTCATGCTGGAACAGCCAAGGGATGGTGAAAAAATTGGGGTGGTGACTGAATCCAAGAGAACATCATGCTTCCAACGAAGAATGACAGGGAGTTTGAGTATTTGTATTTTACTGTGTTTCTACATTTAACACTTAGGCAATTGTAGAACATTCTACAGCACACCCAGAGAAAATAAGTAGTCCAAAAAATTTTATGACAGTCAATAACATCAATCTCCCTGAAAAGAAAAGACTAGCGGATGCCATCTATACAAATGAATAGAGTCCTCCTTCCCCATAGAATTTTTTTTTTGTACTCTTTATTGGAGTATAATTGCTTTACAATGGTGTGTTAGTTTCTGCTTTATAACAGTGAGTCAGTTATACATATACATATATCCTCATATCTCCTCCCTCTTGCATCTCCCTCCCACCCTCCCTATCCCACCCCTCTAGGTGGTAACAAAGCACCTAGCTGATCTCCCTGTGCTATGCGGCTGCTTCCCACTAGCTATCTATTTTACATTTGGTAGCGTATATATAAGTCCATGCCATTCTCTCACTTCGTCCCAGCTTACCCTTCCCCCTCCCCGTGTCCTCAAGTCCATTCTCTACGTCTGCACTTACTTCGATGTCCTGGCTGTTGTAAATAAATTTGTCTGTGTAGCTTTGCTTTTACCATTTGTTCTAGGGTTCTGTCTGTCCATTTTTTGTTTTGTTTTGTTTTTTAGTATAGTTTTTAGCACCTGTTGTCATTGGTGGATTTGTTTTTTGGTTTGGTTGCTCTCTTCTTTCTTTTTTCTTTTTTTATTACTTTTATAATTTTTTTAATTTTTAATAATTATTTTTTATCTTAATAACTTTATTTTTTTCTTTCTTTATTTTTTTTCTCCCTTTTCTTCTGAGCCGTGTGGCTGACAGGGTCTTGGTTCTCCAGCCAGTGTCAGGCCTGTGTCTCTGAGGTGGGAGAGCTGAGTTCAGGACATTGGTCTACCAGAGATCTCCCAGCTCCATGTAATATCAAAGAGCGAAAGCTCTCCCAGAGATCTCCATCTCAACGCCAGACCCAGCTCCACTCAACGACCAGCAAGCTACAGTGCTGGACACCCTATGCCAAAAAACTAGCAAGACAGGAACATAACCGCACCCATTAGCAGAGAGGCTACCTAAAATCATAATAAGGTCACAGACACCCCAAAACACACCACCGGATGTGGTCCTGCCCACCAGAAAGCTAAGATCCAGGCTGATCCACCAGAACACAGGCACTAGTCCCCTCCACCAGGAAGCCTACACAACCCACTGAGCCAACCTTAGCCACTGGGGGCAGACACCAAAAACAACGGGAACTACAAACCTGTAGCCTGAGAAAAGGAGACCCCAAACACAGTAAGTTAAGCAAAATGAGAAGACAGAGAAACATACAGCAGATGAAGAAGCAAGGCAAAAACCCACCAGACTTAACAAATGAAGAGGAAATAGGCAGTCTACCTGAAAAACAATTCATAATAATGATAGTAAAGATGATCCAAAATCTTGGAAATAGAATGGAGAAAATAAATGTTTAACAAGGGCCTACAAGAACTAAAGAGCAAACAAACAATGATGAAAAACACAATAAATGAAATTTAAAATTCTCTAGAAGGAATCAATAGCAGAATAACTGAGGCAGAAGAATGGATAAGTGACCTGGAAGATAAAAAAGTAGAAATAACTACTGCAGAGCAGAATAAAGAAAAAAGAATGAAAAGAATTGAGGACTGTCTTAGAGACATCTGGGACAACATTAAATGCCCCAACATTCAAAATTATAAGGGTCCCAGAAGAAGAATAGAAAAAGAAAAGAACTGAGAAAATATTTGAAGAGATTATAGTTGAAAACTTCCTTAATATGGGAAAGGAAATGGTTAATCAAGTCCAGGAAAAGCTCCATGTAATATCAAAGAGCGAAAGCTCTCCCAGAGATCTCCATCTCAACGCCAGACCCAGCTCCACTCAACGACCAGCAAGCTACAGTGCTGGACACCCTATGCCAAAAAACTAGCAAGACAGGAACATAACCGCACCCATTAGCAGAGAGGCTACCTAAAATCATAATAAGGTCACAGACACCCCAAAACACACCACCGGATGTGGTCCTGCCCACCAGAAAGCTAAGATCCAGGCTGATCCACCAGAACACAGGCACTAGTCCCCTCCACCAGGAAGCCTACACAACCCACTGAGCCAACCTTAGCCACTGGGGGCAGACACCAAAAACAACGGGAACTACAAACCTGTAGCCTGAGAAAAGGAGACCCCAAACACAGTAAGTTAAGCAAAATGAGAAGACAGAGAAACATACAGCAGATGAAGAAGCAAGGCAAAAACCCACCAGACTTAACAAATGAAGAGGAAATAGGCAGTCTACCTGAAAAACAATTCATAATAATGATAGTAAAGATGATCCAAAATCTTGGAAATAGAATGGAGAAAATAAATGTTTAACAAGGGCCTACAAGAACTAAAGAGCAAACAAACAATGATGAAAAACACAATAAATGAAATTTAAAATTCTCTAGAAGGAATCAATAGCAGAATAACTGAGGCAGAAGAATGGATAAGTGACCTGGAAGATAAAAAAGTAGAAATAACTACTGCAGAGCAGAATAAAGAAAAAAGAATGAAAAGAATTGAGGACTGTCTTAGAGACATCTGGGACAACATTAAATGCCCCAACATTCAAAATTATAAGGGTCCCAGAAGAAGAATAGAAAAAGAAAAGAACTGAGAAAATATTTGAAGAGATTATAGTTGAAAACTTCCTTAATATGGGAAAGGAAATGGTTAATCAAGTCCAGGAAGTGCAGAGAGTCCCATACAGGATAAATCCAAGGAGACACACGCTAAGACACATATTAATCAAACTATCAAAAATTAAATACAAAGGGCTTCCCTGGTGGCACAGTGGTTGAGAGTCCTCCTGCCGATGCAGGGGACATGGGTTCATGCCCTGGTCCAGGAAGATCCCACATGCCACGGAGTGGCTGGGCCCGTGAGCCATGGCCGCTGAGCCTGCACATCCCGCAATGGGAGAGGCCACAACAGTGAGAGGCCCACGTACCGCAAAAAAAAAAAAAAATTAAATACAAAGAAAAAATATTAAAAGCAGCAAAGGAAAAGCAACAAATAACATACAAGGGAATGTTAAGGTTAACAGCTGATCTTTCAGCAGACACTCTGCAAGCCAAAAGGCAGTGGCAGGACATATTTTAAGTTATGAAAGGGAAAAACCTACAACCAAGATTACTCTACCCAGCAAGGATCTCATTCAGATTCAACAGAGAAATTAAAACCTTTACAGACAAACAAAAGCTAAGAGAATTCAGCACCACCAAACCAGCTTTATAACAAATGCTAAAGGAACTTTTCTAAGCAGAAAACACAAGAGAAGGAAAAGACCTACAATAACAAATCCAAAACAATTAAGAAAATGGTAATAGTAACACACATACTGATAATTACCTTAAATGTAAATGAAGGAAATGCTCCAAACAAAAGACACAGACTGGCTGAATGGATACAAAAATAAGACCCGTATAAATGCTGTCTACAAGACACTCACTTCAGACCTAGGGACACATACAGACTGAAAGTGAGGGGACGGAAAAATATATTACATGTAAATGGAAATCAAAAGAAAGCTGGAGTAGCAATTCTCATATCAGACAAAATAGACTTTAAAATAAAGACTATTACAAGAGACAAAGAAGGACACCCCACAGAATTTCTCAAAGACAGGGACAGTGTTGTATTCACTTCTGTATTACTGGGGCCTAATACGTGCCTAGCACATAGTAGGTGCTCAAGTAATGAAAGAATTAGGTTAAAAAATATATGCTTATAAGTAGTCAACTAGGACTTCTTGAATTGAGACATCACTGAGCTTCGAAACTAGGAATCAACATGACATGGTGGAAACTGCACAAGCTTTGGGGTCATACAAGCTTGTGTTTGTATTCTGATTTTACAATTTCCTGTCTGTGTGATGTTGAATAAATAACTCAACCTCTGTGGAGATTTCCTCCATCTCTAAAAAGAGAAGAAGCTTGCAAGACAATTATGGAGAATGTATGCAAAATGTAGAGCTTGATAAATGGTAATTATGATGATACCCTCATTTCCTGAGGTTACTTATAGCAAGTTAAGATTTAAGGTGCATTGTTATTCATATTCACAGTAATAATATCTCACACTTGTAGGTATAATGCACTTTTCTAAGCATCTCATAACTTTTATCATGTTAACGCAATCAACAACCATATGAAGTAGTATTACCTCCATTTTATATCTGAGAAAATTGAAGTTCACATTCCTAGGTATATTCACAAAATTAGAGTTAGAATATCAGAATGGGCTCTAAAGGAAACATAAAAACAATTAAATAGAAAACCTTACACATTTATCCAAAATGTGGTTGAAATGACTATTTTTTTGGGTATATTACCTGTTTTAATGAATAACTTGTAAAAAATATAAATAAGATACTTAAAGCACATGTAAATGCAAGAAGATTATCTCTTCTCACCTTAAAGGCCACTGATGCAGCAGCATTCAGTAGCCAAATATGTGGAGTGAAACTGGTTTTTCAAAGATCTTTATTAAGCTCAAAACTACTTAAGCCTCATTTTTTTTCAAGGGAATTTAAAAAGTAGTTATGCTTTAAAGTTTAATCTCAGTACATTCTTAGCAAACACATCAGTCACAACCTCGACTCTTGAATCCTTGCTGCTCTGACCACGTGAATACGGAACACTGCTGTTTCCAAAGAACAGCACACCCAAGGTCCAGAGATTATAACTAGAACAATGTCAGCATTCATAGCAGGGCCACATCTTTGTAAAGCACTTATAGTCACAAAGAGCTTTCAAGTACTTGACTTCAAAATTCTATGAGTAATGTAGTTGTTACGATCCTTAAAATTTATAAAACTATCATTTGTTGAATTTCTACTATGAGCAAACATTATATTCATGTATACACACTTGCATGCACACACATACTTCGTTCTAATCCTTACAACAACTCTATAAAGGAAATATTATTATCCCTAGCTTTCCAGTGAAGCAGCTGAGGCTGCTTGCCCAAGGGAATTTACTCAAGGTTAATAAAGATAGTCTGACTTCAAGGGCCGAATTTTCCTGCCATGCAAGAGCTATTTCTCTTTTCCTAGCATATAATGCCAATAAAATCTTTGTGCAAATGACTATTTGTCTAAGGGCCTCTTCCATTTCTACCCCTTCTTTCCATCTGAACTCTATAAGTTTTACTGGCCCACAGAACTTGTCTAGAACTCCCACATCCCATCTGAGTCTGCCCCCCCCAGAAGCTCCATACAACATTTCTCCTACCCAAACTCCCATCCTCTACTGCCACCGTCAAAACCTACCTATCTATCTCTATTCTTTTATGTCTCTTTAAAATACAAATTATCGGGCTTCCATGGTGGCGCAGTGGTTGAGAGTCTGCCTGCTGATGCAGGGGACACGGGTTTGTGCCCCGGTCCGGGAAGATCCCACATGCCGCGGAGCAGCTGGCCCCATGAGCCATGGCCGCTGAGCCTGCGCGTCCAGAGCCTGTGCTCCGCAGCGGGAGAGGCCACAACAGTGAGAGGCCCGCGTACCACAAAAAAAATAAAATAAAAAAATAAAATAAAATACAAATTATCTTTGTAACACAAATGGATGCTAGTGCATTTTATTTCTCTGGAATAGTATATTCATTTATTCATTTAATAAATATTTATTGAGAACTCATTATGTGATACTTCCCCAAAACTAATGTTTTAATTCTAAGAACCAATAGAGCTACATTTATTGTCAGACAAGTGTTTGGATGGCATTCAAAATTCTCTATGTATAATAATAGATAATACTCACCAAGTGTTTATTCTGTTTTAGTGATATACATGTATTACCTCATTTAAATCAATGACCTTATAAAATACGTACTAATAATATTATTCCCGTTTTATATATAAGGAAATTGAGGCATAGTGGTGAGATATTTTGACAAAAATTATTTGGCTAGTAAATAGCAGAATCATGGTTTGAAGTAAGTTCTGTCTTGAGAGCTGCTCCTCTTAATAAGCTATACTCGCTTTAGGGTTTTTTGTTTGTTTTTATATAAAATTAGGGCATGTATACATTCTAACTTGCCTGGGATAATTCTGGGATGAACCTGTATTCCCAGAATAATTAATAGCGCCCCCTTTCACTCTCAAAAGTGTCCTTCTTTGGAAACTTCCCTGATGGTCCAATGGTTAAGACTCTGTGCTTCCACTGCAGGGGACACGGGTCCACCTCTGGTTGAGGAACTAAGATCCCGCATGGTGAGTGGCCAAAAAAAAAAAAACCAAAAGTGTCTGTCTTTGAAGAATAAATTATATTGTCACCCTATTGCCAATAAAAGAATAATAGGGGCTTCCCTGGTGGCGCAGTGGTTGGGAATCTGCCTGCCAGTGCAGGGGACTTGGGTTCAAGCCCTGGTCCGGGAAGATTCCACATGCCCCGGAGCAACTAAGCCCGGGTGCCACAACTACTGAGCCTGCACTCTAGAGCTTGCGAGCCACAACTACTGCAGCCCCCGCGCCTAGAGCCCGTGCTCCACAACAAGAGAAGCCATCGCAATGAGAAGCCCGCGCACCGCAACGAAGAGTAGCCCCCACTCGCCTCAACTAGAGAAAGCCCGCACACAGCAATAAAGACCCAACGCAGCCAAATATAAAAAATAAATAAATAAATAATAAAATAAAATAAAAAAGAATAATAGTTAACTGGACATGGCCAAAAGAGAAAACAGCACAGGAATATTCTACAACATAGGATACAAAGGGACTATGGAGAGGAAGGAAAAACAAAAAACTAGAAATCAATAGACCTTGATTCAAGACCGGGCTCTGCTACTAGTCAGTTGTGTGCCATCGGCCAAGTTGCCTCTGTTAGTCTCAATTAATATCCTCTATAAAAAAGTTAAAAACACCAACTCCCAGGGCTAAGGTGAAAAGCACTTAAGATTACCTAGGAAAAGTACCTGGAACATGATATGGTCTCAAAAAAATAGACATTTAGTTATTCTTTGGAACAGTTTCTCTTACATTTTACATGATTTTTCTACTGCAAATGAAAATGAGTTCTTAGAGGAATTAAACAGGCTTTGGACAGGCACCTAACATTCAGAGCCAACAGAAATTTATACCAATAATTCCAGCTGTAATCTTAATTCTTCAGAGTTATAGAATTGGGAATTATTTACAAAAATGAATCCATTACATAATGCATTTCTTGAAGGCCACACAATATCCTAAAGCCCGACTATCAACTCAATGTAGGTGGTCTTACCATGTAGGTTGAAGTGGGAAAACCACATCACATTCTTGGATACATATTTTTATGTTAAAATCTGGGACTTCAAAGACTGAGGAACCAAGTTTCAAGACATCTTAAGGGAACAGGAAAGGAAATCCCAGAGCAGCAAGGTAAAATGAAGCTCTTTTCCTTTCTCCCAATGTGAAAGAAAACTATTTGGCAAGGATACTATGTTTGTATCTCCTTGTACTATGTTTAAAAGAAGAAGAAGAGGTGAGAAAGAATGGAGGGGGTGTGAATGTATTATAAACCACTAAATATTATTAGTTTAACATTTCCTAAGCCTATTTGTTTATTTCATCTTTTAAGTAGTCTTCCTTCATAGCATGGCTTGGCTAGATAGTCATGAGGCAAGATGCCAAAGAATTATGTGTTTTCACCTAACAGGCTATAAAAAAAAAAATCAATTTAAAATGGCACTCAACTAAGAAAACATCACAGTCCCACAGACCTCTGGAACCCTGAATCCTTGAAGAATGTAGATTTATCCAGCACTGGGTATCACTATATTGTGGGGCGATTGTGTTTCCTTAAACTCAAATAATTCATGCCAATTACAGAACTCATGCAACTCCCTATGGATTTAGTAATTCCCTAACAGCTGGGATGTGAAATAAAGACCATAAACTCAGTTCTTTTCAAGGATAAATTAAAACATAAACTTATTTTATCATGACATGCTTTACTAATAAAGAAAGTATCATGGTGTACTTTCATTTCTCATATTAATTTTGTAAAGAAGAAATAATTGGTCATTTTTAAAAAGGAAAAAAAAGAAAAAAATCAGGAACCCAGCAAAAAATGGGGGGAAAAGGAAAGATCTTTAAAATATAATGATATCCCGAAAACCTACAGTATGACATCTAAAATACAATTGAGATAAGTGTTTATTCTATTCTATTCAGTGTAGCTCTGCAGAATTATGGGCTCCACTGCACCTAGAAGAATGAAAATAGGCCATGTAGAACGTACATCTCTAAACGTGCATAATAGCCTGTATGTCGTACTCTATTATAGAAGCAATATCATGCATCACTCACCCCAAAGAGAAAAGTCAATATCTCCCATAAAAGAGATGATTAATAGTAGCCATAGTGTTCAAGTGAATTTAAAGTTAGTCTTTTTGAACGAGAACTTCAAGAGAAATAGCACTCATCGAATCCAGGAACTGTAACTGAAATAGTTTCTATTTAACAAGCTTAAAAAAGCTGGAAAATTTTGTTATTTTAAGGAAACCTTCATAAATTGAAATTTTAATGAGAAGAGAAATGTCATTTACAGGAGAGTTAGGAATTGCAATTCACATTTTTGTGACACCACTTGATGTATGTTAGTTGATAAATCTGTATCAGTCAAAGGGACCAAATATAATGTGGGGTTTATGCCCTGATTTCTTTTTTGCATCACTATTAACAAGCCTTCCAGAAAACCCACCAGAGTCAATAAGGTTCAGTGTACTGGGGTCAGCATTCTGAATCATCCCCTTCTTTGTTTGGCTATCCTGACATGATACTTGTTGGTACCACAACAAGGACAGCTGACAACTGCTTTTCCTATTTGAAAAGACTTTGCCATTCAACTTGAACCAAAAACATTTGTCATGTTGTAGGCAGTGGATTAACTATAATCGGACCAAGCCAGTGGTAGTGCCAGTGCCAGGTTGAAAGAATCTTGGGGAACAAAGCCTGGATTTATCTCTTTGAGCATTGTTAGTTTGTTTCTTTTTGGGGGGGTGGAAGGGTGAGAGGTTAGAAAACAGGCAGAACTCCCCTTTCTGTAAAGTAAAAAGAAAATATCAAAATTAAAATTATTTAGAGCTGTTTACCTTGCTAAAATTTTCCCCAAAAAATACATTTTGACATTGAGTATTTATCTTAGTTATATTTTAAAATGTAAACATCTGTTTATTTTCAGAATGCAAAAAAATCTTCCTTGTGTATTTTTATTTGAAAAAAGTAATTTTCCAAAATATCAATTTATCCTGACTGTGAACTACTCTAACTTTCTGGAATTAATTTTTCATCACCTCTAGTGATTAGATGAATCTCTAGGGTCCATTTTGGCTTGGGAATGTGATGACACTAAACATTCTGTTAACCACCATGTTTTATATAACTAGCATTTCCCCATCAAATGATTTTTAACTTGTGAGTTGTTATCAAAGGGAGAATAAAATTACTGTCAGTATGATATGTATAAATAGCAAATAAAACCTTCAGCTGAAACCATCTTGAAAGAAACTAACAAATAAAGGAAAAGACTACTTATCTTAATTTTTGTTAAAATATAGATTTTAGTTAATAGGACTTACATGCAACTATCATTTCTGAGAAAAATTATTTAGAAACTCTGAAGGCTTTTCTTGATACACTTAACTGGTTTAAAATAAATTATCATGAAATGCTAAAATGTGTATCATGTTTATCAAAGTTTGGACAAATACCAGTCGATGTAAGAAATTTAATAAATATTTATTGAGCATTTACGATGTGACACAAATTGTTGAAAATACTGGGGATACAAACAAAGTCTCTATTCTCAAGGAGCTTACATTCTAGTGGAGAAGATAGACATAAATAAATTTATATTCAACGTTCTAAGATAAAAACAATAAGCAATTACTTTTCCCATTAATACAAAGGGAATGAAGACTAATCACTTTAGCCTACTAATTTTTGGAAAACTCTACGAAAACTCATGATTCGTGATAACATTGAGGAAGATTTTCCACTCATACACATATGTACCTAAGTAAACACAAAAATTTCAGAAAGTAAATATTTTTAAAATGGGAAAAGAACAGAACACATACATCTTTTACTCATATATTCAAAAATAATTTTTGAGTGCTTACTGTATGACTTTAGTGGGTAAATACATTAGTGACTAAAATGATAAGGAAATACAATCTCTGACCTCAACCAAGAAAATAAAATATGCATGGAGGTAACTATAATATAATATAATATAATATAATATAATATAATATAATATAATTAGGTACCATGGAAGAGGCATAAATCAGTGAGAAGTCAAAAGAGAAATAAATTATTTCAAGTTGGAGGAATTCAGGGAAGCTTCTTGAAATTTTCCTACCATTTAAATAGAATCTTGAAGGATGTATTAAATATTAACTTTAAAAATGGGAAAAGGCACTACAGGTTTTTTTGTGGGATGGCAATATCTGGGTCATCCCAGGTACACCTTCTATTGACTGCATTTTTTTCTTGATCATGGGTCTCATTCGGCTTTCCCACATGGACAGTAATTTCTTTTCAATGTCTAGTGAACACTGTTGGTGATAAATTGTAGGAAGTCTGGATTATGTCATCTTCCTGTAAAGTATGTTGAGCTTTTTTCTGGAAGGCAGTTAAATTACTCAGACACTTTTAGTCCCATCAGAATCAGTTTTGCATTCTTTGTTAGGGCAAGTCCACTTTGAACTTAAACTTAAGGCATAGCTCTTATCCCTACTCCACACACTCATTGAAGTGTGGTCTTTAGGGAATCTCAACTGAACACTTAAGGTGCCCAATGTGGTGTCTCCATTCTTGCTGGACCAGAACCTGAACATCTCTCAGCATAGTACAAGCTCTGTATCACATTCACCTCTCAACCTTGCACCAGGCAATTTGTGCTGGGCCTCCTGGAGCCTTGCCTTATATATATATGCAGGTCTGCCTTTGGCCAAGGATGAACAGTAAGTCCCCAAGAAGACTTCCATGACTCTCCTCTTCTCCAGGGCCCTGCCCTACAAAGCCCAGCTACTTCAGCAGGCTCAAACTCTGATCCCGGCCTCCTCAGCCCAATGAGACTGTGCTTCATTTGGGCTCCACCTCCATGTGTCATGGCAGGAAAGTGTTCCCAGGAAGAAGTTAGGGCCACCTCATCCCTATCCCTTTAGATATCCAAAATATATTATCTCAGGAAAAACTAAATGCCTTAACTCAGTAAGGGATACATGAATACCAATATAGACAGAAAGCTTTATTGTTATTGTTGTTAGTTTTTTAATAAAGCGGAGACTTGAGCATGATTATGAACAAGGAGGGAAGTCAATGGAGAAAGATTAAGTAAAGATAGAGAAATAAAAGGATATTTGAGACCAAAGGCCCAGATCAAAATGCTTTAAAACTTAATGAAAGAATAATAAATATTGTATTTTGATAGCAAACATGTCAATCTATTAAGTATTTATCCTTCTATGTGCTCAGTACTATGCTGAGGGGAATTAGAGGGAGTATAATACATGATCTCTGATCCTAGAAATTATACTCAAAAGAGTCAAAGCTCACGGATCTGGAATAATAAAGGACTAATTCACAGTAATCATAGGAAAGAGACCGAAGGTACTTAAAAGAATTTGAAAGCAAGGGAGACACCTGAGAGAAGCTGGGAAAGTTATGAGGAAAGGCAGAGGAATTAAGCTAATTCTGGATTAGAAGACACAAAGAAGCTATTCCAGGCAATAAAAAATGTGAGCAAAAGAATGTGTCAGCAAATATGAACACAACGTGTTTCTGTTTTACTGAAACATCCTGATTAGGTCATGAAAAGGCAACGTTGAATAACTTGAATGAGGGACAGATCAGGGGTTGGCACACGAGGGCCCAAGGGCCAAATCCAGCCTACCATGTGTTTTTTTAAACAGTCTGTGAGCTAAAAATGGTTTTTATATTTTTAAATGGTTGGGGGAAAATCTGAAGGAGAATAACATATCATGACATGTGAAAATTATATGAAATCCAAATTTCAGTGCCCATAAATAAAGTTTTATTGGAGCACAACCATACTGACTCATTTACATGTTGTCTACGGCTGCTTTGGGTACAAGAGTAGAATTGAGTAGTAACCATATAATCCACAAAGCCAAAAATATTTACTATCTGGTCCTTTACCAGAAAAGTTGCAACCCCCGGTCTACAAAAATGAAACTCCTAATTTATTCTATTATCCACAGACCAACAAGTTTAATAATTTAAGTCAAAATAGGTCAGTTCTTTTCATTTTTGTGATAAGGCAACTAGAGAGAATTTTAAAGATTACAAATTTATATTGTTGTCGATCACTGTTTTGAAAACCTTTTATCAGAATTTCAAGTTTTCCTATAATTACTTACCAAAAGTACTGATGAGTCTAAGTCACATTTTCATAGTCACTCAGAGGAATTTATGAAATGAGACCAAATTTGGTTGAACCATTACTGAATCTTTTTTTTTTTAATCTCTATTGAAAACCACTCACAGTGTTAAGTCCACTCTCTTATCTCCTTATCTAGAGCAAATCAGGTCCAGGTGTTGACTGATAAGTTGAAAAAGTTAGAACGGAGAATTAGTTTAAAAGATGTATACGTAACTTAAATATTTTATTTTAACTTAATTAAAAGTGCATTTAGGGCTTCCCTGGTGGCGCAGTGGTTGAGAGTCCGCCTGCCGATGCAGGGGACACGGGTTCGTGCCCCGGTCCGGGAAGATCCCACATGCTGCGGAGCGGCTGGGCCCGTGAGCCATGGCCGCTAAGCCTGAGCGTCCAGAGCCTGTGCTCCGCAATGGGAGAGGCCACAACAGTAAGAGGCCCGCGTACCCCCCCCCCAAAAAAAAGTGCGTTTATTCACCATTTATTGCAAAGGGACAAAACCCCTTGTTTAATTTCATATCTACAATATGGAGTTCCAAGTCTTCTTCCTTGCAATTAAACCACATCCTCAGTGGATATTCTCCACTTCAAATTTCAGTTTCTTTAAGTGGAGGAAAAATGTCAAACCAAATGTGAGGCAATCTGAATATAGACCCTTCATGATTTATATTTATATAAAAGGAAATTCTCTCTAATCTTTTACAGTTTTCTGGCCCACCTTGACTCACTTTTATCATCTTTCCAAAGCATTCCATTTTTCATACAAATAAAATTTTTTCAAATATGTTTCATCTACAATGTAACATTTAATCAGTTTGCATAACTATAATAACAAATACAAAGAGAAACATAAGGGACTATGGGTACGCACACAACTCCCAGGCAAACCAGAAAGTGGTCACTCGCCACATGCATTCAGCACATCACGGCCAAATTCAGCATATTCTCCAGGGGAAAGGAGTATATAGGTTAATCCAGCTTGATGACTTTGTGAACACTTATTGTATTCTGTTAAAAGCTAATAAAGTTTTGTATCCTTTGTACAAGACTTATTTTCATGGAATTTGTCTAGAAATATTTTTCATATTCTCAGAATTCCTAAAAAAATTAAGTATTTTCTGCTTATATTAAGTGATGAAATCAACAGAACCTAGGGATTTTTGCTTTGTTTTTTAATCTTTCAATTATTGATGCATTAGAGCTGGTATTCTTGCTTAATTCTAATTTGGATAATTCCATGTTGCTTACATAAATCTTCCCAAAGTTTCAATTAGACATAGCATCCTTTGATTCTGATCCTAAACCAACATTCTTATTGCTCTGAACCATCGATCAGCTGCCAAATTCCATTTCCCAGATCAGGTTTCCAACCATTCCAATTAGTAAACATCATTCAGAATTTGAGATGGAAAATACATTTTAAACTACTAATGAATATTTCAGCAACTTAAAAAAAATTAATATTTTCTTCTTTTCTAACTGAGCTGGCAACCTTGACCCTACCATTGCTGGCAATTACTTCTGTACATTTTTCCCTACATGTGGGACTATAAAAACAATTCAGGGGTCAAAAGCTTAGAGAAAAAATATCTTTATTCACAGCAGCTGATATATTCAAACTTCATTAAATAACAGTATATGTTAGCTATTTTAAATTGTGCTATAGAACATATTTGATAACATAATAATTCACAATACAGTAAGTAAATAACACTTAAAATGTGTGGTATATTTTCATTGTTATAAAGAATGAGAATTCTGTTTATACTAAAATATAAAAGTTAATAAAACTGTAATTGGGGCTTCCCTGGTAGCACAGTGATTGAGAAGCTGCCTGCCAATGCAGGGGACACGGGTTCGAGCCCTGGTCTGGGAGGATCCCCCATGCCACGGAGCAACTGGGTCCGTGAGCCACAATTACTGAGACTGCGCGTCTGGAGCCTGTGCTCCGCAACAAGAGAGGTCGCGATAGTGAGAGGCCCACGCACCACGATGAAGAGTGGCCCTCACTTGCCACAACTAGAGAAAGCCCTCTCACAGAAACGAAGACCCAACACAGCCATAAATAAATAAATAAAGCAAACTGTCAACAAGTAAAAATAAATAAACACTATTAAAAAAACTGTAATTGTAAAAAACTATATATATGTAGTTACTTCTATATGTTAGGCATAGTCATGACTTTTACTTTCTTTTTTTAGCTTATCTGTACATCTGATTTGAGGCTATTCTCCAAGAAACAAACAATTGGAGCTATTCTCCAGAAAAAGACTGTATTAATTCATGAATTCTAATCTAATCGTAACTCATCAATCTCTTTGAGGAATTTATAGGGAAGTTACCAACCTCTGGTCTAATCAAATAGAGAAAAGAGAAGAAGGAAAGAGGATCAGAGGACACAGATAGGGGATGCTCTGATCAAATTTTTATGTAATAATTAAATGGAAACAGCAAGTTTTGTTTTTCTTCTACCTCAATCAAAAACTACAAATCTCTCTTTCAACCTATAAAGCTAACTTTTCTAATTACAGTCAGAAGCTAGTTTCCTGGAGGAAGATGATGCTTTGCTGTTGGCATTTCACACTCTGCTC
This sequence comes from Neophocaena asiaeorientalis asiaeorientalis, assembly GCF_003031525.2. Taxonomy (NCBI): domain Eukaryota; kingdom Metazoa; phylum Chordata; class Mammalia; order Artiodactyla; family Phocoenidae; genus Neophocaena; species Neophocaena asiaeorientalis. The sequence continues at coordinate 74,816 of NW_020172644.1, forward strand.
AATGGTGTAAACTTACTATATCTCAACCGATCTGGCAAACAGATCTCTAAAACCCAAGAGCCATCTCATCACAACTGTCAATAGATAGAATTGTTTCCCTGCACTATTAGGTTCCAATGCTCACTGACTTTGTAAACAACTAGTATATTAACTACAACAAAATAAAATGGGGTATTCTTTACCAGACTTACACAAGCACTTTCCAATAGAACTTTCTGTAATGATGGAAATGTTCTATAATTTGCCCAAAGAAGTATAATTTGTCCAAAGTAGTTTGGAGAAGAAGGAGGTGACGTGAGAGGAAGAGGTTTGGAGGAAACTTTTAAGCATAATGGATATTCACTATCTTGACTGTGGTGATGTTTTCAAATTTATTTTAAATTTATCAAAGTGTATGCTTTCAATATGTACAGCTTATTATATTTTAATTATACCTCTATAAAGTTGTGTATGTGTGTGTCCCACTGTGCTAGTAATATGTAAGGGATATCACTTTTGTTAAAGAGCTGCTTTAGGGTATATAGCTGGAGTTTCAATTCAAGAAGCTGATCTTTGTTGATCCTGGAATTCCAAAATGTCAGAACATAGATGAAAGTCCAGGGGAACCAGCACTAAGTATCTCCTGGCTGGAGACGCTGAAGAGGGAAATGGAACCAGATCACATAGACTGGGTAAGTGCAAGGAATTCGAAATGTAATGAGAAACCATTGGGGGATTTAGGGAGGAATTTAATTTTCAGAGCTCCCTTTGTAGTTGCCCTTGCTGTGTTTGTTTATACATATAATACACTCCCATGGTTCAAGAGTTCAATACCTATAAAAATGTATACAACAAAAAGCCTTCTGCATTAGTTTTCTATCGCCATGTAACAAATTACTCTCAAACTTAATAGCTTAGAACAATAAACATTTATTATTTCACAGTTCCTGTGGCTCAGGGATTTGAGAGTGGCTTGGCTGGGTGGTTCCGTCTCAGGGTCCCTCACAAAATTGCGTCAAAACTCAGGCCAGGACTCCAAGCATCTGAAGGTTTGCCTGGGGAAGAGGATCTGCCTCCAAGAAAAGACACACATATGGCTGTTGTCTGGAGGCCTCAGTGCCTCAACAGATGAACCCCTCTACAGGTGTGGAGCTGTTTGAGTGCCCTACACCAAGGCAGGTGGCTTGCTCTATAGGTACTGATCCAACAGAACAAGACAGAAGCTGCATATCTTTTTCTTTTTAAGAATTTTATTTACTTATTTTTATTTTTATAAAAGATATGTGGCTTGGGACTTCCCTGGTGGTCCAGTGGTTAAGACAAAAACCTCAATTTAAAAATGAGTACATCTCTCCAAGGAAGACTAAAAATAACCAATAAGCATATGAATAGATGTTCAACCTCACAAACACAATGAGTTACCACTTCATACCCACTAGGGCAGCTCTAATCAAAAAGTCCGGGGACTTCCCTGGTGGTCCAGTAGTTAAGAATCCACCTTCCAATGCAGGGGATGTGGGTTTGATCCCTGGTCAGGGAACTAAGGAAGGTCCCACATGCCGTGGGGCAACTAAGCCCGAGGCACACCACAACTACCGAGCCCGCACGTTCAGGACCCTGCACGCCACAACTAGAGAAGCCCAAACACCACAACTAGAGAAGCCCACACGCCACAACAAAGATCCCGCATGCCGCAACCAAGAACCGATGCAGTCAAATAATAAAATTTTTAAAGTCCAATAATAACAAGAGTTGATGAAGATATAGAAAAATCAAAACCCCCATACTCTGCCAGTGAAAATGCAGTCTCTTTGGAAAACAATCTTGCAATCTCTCAAATGATTAAACCTAGAGTTACCATGTGGCCTAGCAATTCCACTCCTAGGTAGAACCAACAGAAATGAAAACATATCCATGTGAAAACTTGTACATGAATGTTTATAGTAGCATTATTTATTAATAATAGCAAAAAAGTGGAAACAATCCAAATATGTGTCAACTGATGAATGAATAAACAAAGTGTGGTGTATGTATACAGTAGAATATTATTCAGCCATAAAAAGGAATGGAGGACTGATACATGACAACATGGATGAATCTTGTAAGCATTATTCTAAGTGAAGCCAGACACAAAAGGTCATATAATATACTGGGTTGGCCAAAAAGTTCCTTCAGTTTTTAAGTAAAAATAAAAGACACATTTTTCATCTTCACCAAGAACTTTATTGAACAATGTATTCACCATTTTGTTCTACTACCTTCTGACATTTTTCAGGCAACTTCATAATTCCATCTTCCCAAAACATTTTATCTCTGAGCAAAGAACTGTTCCAGATACCTTTTACAGTCTTCCAGGGAATTGAAATCTTTTCCATTAAGAGAATTTTGTAAAGACTGAAATAAATGTAAATCCAAAGGTGCATTGTCTGGTGAATATCGTAGATGGATCAGAACTTCCCAGACAAGCTATAACAGTTTTTGCCTGGTCATCAAAGAAACATGGGGTCTTGCATTAACCTGAGGGAAGATTATGCATTTTCTGTTGACTAATTTGCCTGGGGAAGAGGATCTGCCTCCAAGAAAAGACACACATATGGCTGTTGTCTGGAGGCCTCAGTGCCTCAACAGATGAACCCCTCTACAGGTGTGGAGCTGTTTGAGTGCCCTACACCAAGGCAGGTGGCTTGCTCTATAGGTACTGATCCAACAGAACAAGACAGAAGCTGCATATCTTTTTCTTTTTAAGAATTTTATTTACTTATTTTTATTTTTATAAAAGATATGTGGCTTGGGACTTCCCTGGTGGTCCAGTGGTTAAGACAAAAACCTCAATTTAAAAATGAGTACATCTCTCCAAGGAAGACTAAAAATAACCAATAAGCATATGAATAGATGTTCAACCTCACAAACACAATGAGTTACCACTTCATACCCACTAGGGCAGCTCTAATCAAAAAGTCCGGGGACTTCCCTGGTGGTCCAGTAGTTAAGAATCCACCTTCCAATGCAGGGGATGTGGGTTTGATCCCTGGTCAGGGAACTAAGGAAGGTCCCACATGCCGTGGGGCAACTAAGCCCGAGGCACACCACAACTACCGAGCCCGCACGTTCAGGACCCTGCACGCCACAACTAGAGAAGCCCAAACACCACAACTAGAGAAGCCCACACGCCACAACAAAGATCCCGCATGCCGCAACCAAGAACCGATGCAGTCAAATAATAAAATTTTTAAAGTCCAATAATAACAAGAGTTGATGAAGATATAGAAAAATCAAAACCCCCATACTCTGCCAGTGAAAATGCAGTCTCTTTGGAAAACAATCTTGCAATCTCTCAAATGATTAAACCTAGAGTTACCATGTGGCCTAGCAATTCCACTCCTAGGTAGAACCAACAGAAATGAAAACATATCCATGTGAAAACTTGTACATGAATGTTTATAGTAGCATTATTTATTAATAATAGCAAAAAAGTGGAAACAATCCAAATATGTGTCAACTGATGAATGAATAAACAAAGTGTGGTGTATGTATACAGTAGAATATTATTCAGCCATAAAAAGGAATGGAGGACTGATACATGACAACATGGATGAATCTTGTAAGCATTATTCTAAGTGAAGCCAGACACAAAAGGTCATATAATATACTGGGTTGGCCAAAAAGTTCCTTCAGTTTTTAAGTAAAAATAAAAGACACATTTTTCATCTTCACCAAGAACTTTATTGAACAATGTATTCACCATTTTGTTCTACTACCTTCTGACATTTTTCAGGCAACTTCATAATTCCATCTTCCCAAAACATTTTATCTCTGAGCAAAGAACTGTTCCAGATACCTTTTACAGTCTTCCAGGGAATTGAAATCTTTTCCATTAAGAGAATTTTGTAAAGACTGAAATAAATGTAAATCCAAAGGTGCATTGTCTGGTGAATATCGTAGATGGATCAGAACTTCCCAGACAAGCTATAACAGTTTTTGCCTGGTCATCAAAGAAACATGGGGTCTTGCATTAACCTGAGGGAAGATTATGCATTTTCTGTTGACTAATTCCAGGTGCTTTTCATCGGGTGCTGCTTTGTTGGTCTAATTGGGAGCAGTACTTGTTGGAATTAATTGTTTGGTTTTCCGGAAGGAACTCGTAATAGGGGACTCCCTTTCAATCCCACCATATACACAATATCATCTTCTTTGGATGAAGTCCGGCCTTTGTTGGTTGGTGGTGGTTCATTTCTCTTGCCCCACGATTTCTTCCATTCCACATTATTGTACAGTATCCACTTTTCATCACCCGTTACAATTTGTTTTAAAAATGGAACGTTTTCGTTATGTTTCAGTGGAGAATCGCATGCAGAAATATGGTCAAAAAGGTTTTTTTCACTTAACTTAGGTGGAATCCAAACATCAAAGCGACTAACATAACCAAGCTGGTGCAAATTATTTTCAACACTTGATTTGGATATTTTGAGTATGTCAGCTATCTCCCGCGTGGAATAACGTTGACTGTTCTCAATTTATGCCTCGATTTCATCACTATCAATTTCAACTGGTCTACCCAACAGTGGAGCATCATCCAGCTTGAGAAATCTCCAGCATGCAACTTGGCAAACCACTTCTGACACGTTCAATCAGTCACAGCACCTTCTCCATACACTGCACAAATCTTTTTTTGCGTTTCAGTTGTGCTTTTACCTTTCTTGAAATAATAGAGCATAACATGCTGAAAATGTTGCTTTTTTCTTCCAACATTAAAATGGCTATACAAAAATTCACCAGTTTTGATGGATTTCTTTTAAACGCATGCTGATATGACAGCTGTCACAGTACAATCTAACAAAATTGTTTTGAATCAAGTTAAAGACAACGAAGCGCTACTAGAGCCATCTTACGGAAAAAAAATGAACGAACCTTTTGGCCAACCCAATATGATTCCATTTATATAAAACATCCAGAATAAGCAAATCCACAGACACAGAAAGTTTATTAGTGGTTGCCAGGGACTGGGGGGAAGTGGGAATGGGGAGTGACTGCTAACAAGTACAGAGTTTCTTTTTGGGGTGATGAAAATATTATGGAATTAAATAGTGGTGTTAGTTGCACAACTGTGAATATGCTAAAAAAACCACTGAATTGTATTCTATACAATGGTGAATTTTATGGTATACGTATCATACCTCAATTTTTTTAATAGTATTTATACAAAAAAATGCAAAAATGAAGAAAAACAGAAGAAATAAATAACAAATTAAGAGTATTCACCAGAAAAGTGCTCCCAAAGACACATAAAATTTAATCAAGTATATATTAATACTATTTTTTTTAAACTTTTAAAAGTAATTACCTTTATAAAATAAGAGCACAAAGTAGAAATACAAGTACTTAGGGAAGATAGGGAAATACTTTCAAAGGAGATAAAACATGAACTGGTAGAGTTCAGGAAAAAAATGGAAGAAAAAAGTTAAAAGACCTCAGGAGTTCCCTGGTCGCCTGTGGTTAGGATTCCAGGCTTTCACTGCCAGGTCCCAGGTTCAATCCCTGGTTGAGGAACTGAGAGACCGCAAGCCATGTGGCATGGCCACACACACACACACACACACACACACACACACACAATTAAAAGCACTCAAAAAACGAAGTTATTATGAAAGCAGAAAAGAAGTACATTACAAACAAAAGATCTTTTGGAGTATATTAAAGGAGAACTTAGAAATCCAGTATAGCATGAATCTAGGAAATAGCTAGATCTATAGAAATACAAATAATTTTTTAGTGTATGAAAAGTAAATTTGAATTGCAGGAACTTAGATTTATTTACAATTTATGTAATTTTAGTTACAAGGAAGTAACTATTCTGACACAGACCAAGACTAATAAACCACCACAAAAGATTATCAGCAGACAATGTAGAATTGTGAGGGAAAAAGAAAAGACTATAGTTTTTCTTTAGATATATTTAACTTTTAAGAAAAAGTTAAGAATTTAACATTGGGACCACAGCACAAAGCTCCCATCTCTTTAAAAAATAATAATAAACATGAGGAAAAATACATCAAAAATTAACTGTTGGGGCTTCCCAGGTGGCGCAGTGGTTGAGAGTCCGCCTGCCGATGCAGGGGACACGGGTTCATGCCCCCGGTCCGGGAAGATCCCACATGCCACGGAGCGGCTGGGCCCGTGAGCCATGGCCGCTGAGTCCGCGCGTCTGGAGCCTGTCCTCTGCAACGGGAGAGGCCACGACAGTGAGAGGCCCGCATACCGCAAAAAATATATATAAAAGAAAATAACAGGGTACTTAATTGCTTTAAAACTTCGAGCAACGACTTTTTTTTGGAATTAATATGTAAGAAACCTAGTAGACCATTCCTACCAATAACAGATTTCTTTTTTTTTTTGCACAGGCTCCGGACACGCAGGCCCAGCAGCCATGGCTCACGGGCCCAGAGGCTCCGCGGTATGCGGGATCCTCCCGGACCGGGGCACGAACCCGCGTCCCCTGCATCGGCAGGCACACTCCCAACCACTGCGCCACCAGGGAAGCCCCAATAATAGATCTTTTTAAAGGTGCAAGGAAATTTGTGAAACTCATCCATCTTCAGTGTTTCAAGTATATATGTCAGGAAATAAATCTTAGGTAAATGACAATATATTTTTTAAGGTTATGGTGTAAAATTAAATTAGATTCCTTGTAGTATTTTCTATGAATTCTAACTGCAGCAAAAATTCGTTCAAGTTACTCATGTTTCCCATCTCCATATCCCCACACCACATTTTGTTTTGTCCTCACCACTCTGTAAGTAGTTTATTCATCTATTTTTCATGGGTGAAACTGGCAGTGGAGTGAGATTACTGCAGCAAAGTACATCCTTTTTACGTGGCACAGAAATAAATGCTTTTCATATACCCAGAAATCTGTTAAAAAGTGATTTTTAAACCATTTTTTAAATTGAAGTATAGTTAATTTACAACATTGTGTTAGTTTCAGGTGTACAGCAAAGTGATTCAGTTTTACATATATATATATATATATATATATATATATACCTTTGCAGATTCTAAAAAGATTTTTGTTTTTAACTTGAGTTAAAAACAATACACAAGCATTCTCAGTGAGACCTTCTACAGTTGTGAGTTTGGTATAAACCAAAATTCATTGTAACTACAAGTAACAGAGCTTTCAAAAAGTTTTGAGAAAATGAAAGATGGGAAGGTTAATTTCTTTACTGCAATTTTTAAACTCTCCACATTAAGTTTCAAGACTGTATACAGTGCTTTTGGGAGATTATGACTTAAAATGCTGAGCCAGAGTTCTCCCCATTACTTTGGCAGCAGCTAAAGTATAACCTGTACCATTGGGTGGATCAGAGTCATCATAATGCACAGGTCTTAGCTAATGCCATTTCTAAGGCTAACGAATCCCTAGTTTCTACTTCTAACTGTCACCAAAATTAAAGTGCCACCAGCATAGCACCTAGTTGTTTTTATATGGTTTCAAAATACAGCATTAGTTCATCACTTTTGACCAAGTAAACATTAAAGAAAAAATATCTTGGAGGTGTGGACTCAAACCCTAATAAAAGATATTGCCTGTTTTTTATTTTTGTTTTGTTTTTTGTTTTGATTTTTGTATTACAGGCAGTATATAATGTCAACAGTCACAAGTAAGAAATCTGATCTCCTCAAAGAATTAACATATAAAATCAGCCCATAGTGCAAAGTCATCTTAAAGAGGCAGAGTAGCAGAAGTTAAAATAAAGGGAATGTCATACCTGCCACTCCCCTGCCCTGATCAGCACCTGCTACACAATAAGGATCTCAACAAATATTCATTGAATGAATGAATGGCAGTCTCTGATATCATTAACACTCTGAGATCTCATTTACTATATGAACATATCCAAAGTAAGAATGTACTATTTCAAATTAGAATTCATCAGTAGCAGAGGAACACAAAAGGAAAGTCGTCAATGCAGATGTTGGCAATGTCCATCTAAAAAAAAAAAAAATTTTTTTTTAATTCTTATCAATGTGTTAATTAACTAGATGGGGGGCGGGATTCCTTTCACAATGTATATATATATCAGATCACCAAGATGTACATTTTAAACATCTTACAATTTTGTATGTCAACTGTACCTCAATAAAGCCTAAGTTTTAAAAAAATCCCTACCATTTAATGAAAATGTTACTGGTCCTTCCCAAAATGTCATAATGATGAGATGGCACTGAGAATCAGTGATATATCTGATTAAGGGATATCTTGATCCCACCTGGAACAAAATCTTTGTTGAATGCTAAATGAATGTTAATATTCATTTATTAACCAGAACCCTTATTTTAGTCCTTCCCTATTACTTTGAATCTGTTTTCTTCCTTCTACAAGTAATTTTTGGCTCTTCTCCATAATACCCTATCTAATCCCTGTTTCTTCTTCTCATGACCTCTACATTTAGATAGTTTTTCTGGTTGCATGTATACCTACATAAATGTAAGGCCCTTGGGGACCCCTGAGTATACTGTCATTTACCTTTTATTAATTCCTTTAATAACAGTATTTTATCATATAATATTTGACCTTCTTTTGTTTACGAATATTTGATTATTTTCCTTGTAATATTACAAGATGGAGTTGCTCAGTTATAGTCATCACCAAATCAAATACATATAAAGATACTCTAAAGTTAGATATTTTCCCCAAAATTACATAGGAGTAAAAAATAAAAAACAGGGGCTTCCCTGGTGGCGCAGTGATTGAGAGTCCACCTGCCAATGCAGAGGACACGGGTTCGTGCCCCGGTCTGGGAAGATTCCCACATGCCGCGGAGCGGCTGGGCCCGTGAGCCCTGGCTGCTGAGCCCGTGCATCCAGAGCCTGTGCTCCACAACAGTGAGAGGCCCGCATACCGCAAAAAAAATAAAAAATAAAAATAAATTAAAAAATAAAATAAAATAAAAAACAAGATTTTTAAAAATTTATTTACTTTATTTATTTTGGGCTGCATTGGGTCTTCATTGCTGCACACAGGCTTTCTCTAGTTGCGGCAAGCGGGGGCTACTCTCTTCATTGCAGTATGCGGCTTCTCATTGCAGTGGCTTCTCTTGTTGTGGAGCATGGGCTCTAGGCATGCAGCCTTCAGTAGTTGTGGCACGTGGGCTCAGTAGTTGTGGCTCACACGCTCTAGAGTGCAGGCTCAGTAGTTGTGGCACACAGGCTTAGTTGCTCTGCGGCATGTGGGATCTTCTGGGACCAGGGCTCAAACCCGTGTCCCATGCATTGGCAGGCAGATTCTTAACCACTGCACCACCAGGGAAGCCCAAAACAAGATTTTTTTAACCTTTAAGATAATGCTGAAAGCTCAGGCTATTGAATTTATTACATCTTACATAAAAGTAGAAATTATGATTTTTTAATTTGGGAGTAATATATGATCATTCATTTTTTTTAATGAGACTATTTGAAAGATAAAAAACTCTAAATCACCAATGTTTCCACTACCCACACATAGCCACTCTTCCTCCTAGCCTTTTTCTCTATTGAAAGACCCCTTGGTTTTTTATAGTTAATCACACTAACGATGTATAAATTAATATCCCTTAAAATCATTTTTTAATGAAATAGCATATTTGGTGGGGGAACATAGCTTACTAACCTTTTGTTCTAGGAAAAAAACATAAACATAGGTTAGAAGAAATTATAAAATGGCAAGGCATTTAATAAATTCCAAAATCTTTACTTCATCACTAAAGGTACATGTGATCATTTATGTATACAAACTGTATTTACAGGAAAATTCAAATTCTGGAATTGCCTGCATCCTCTAGAGTAAATGGTTTTCATTTAATTTTTTATTCATAGGAAAAACATTTATCTCATGCCTTAAGAATGTTTTCCAAATCAAATATGTAAAATAACTGAAAAGAAAAAAACTAGTTAATCAAACAATACGATTAGGTCATAAGACTTCACATTTGAGTATCTGACTGACTAATTTCATTGCCTTCTAATTTGAGGAGAAATAACCCTTCTCAATGGAATTAGACTCAAATCAGAATCCATAAACATTTCCTCCACTAGTTTTGTTTCTGAGCTTTTTTTAAAATCCCATAAAAAACCACTGGGACTCTGGAATACAGCTGCCCTTGTTAGCATTCCAAAAATTAAAGCTCTCATGTGCCTTGGCCAGGAACACTCCAGAAATAATGAAGCCCAGCTTTCACACGGAAGATAAGCATGTTTAAAAATGTAGCTTAGAAGTGCTCTCATGGAACAAACCATCTCTATCTCTTTATGAAATCAAAAAGTAATAATTGGATGCTAAAAATAATGAGATGAATTTATTCCAAGAGGAAGCATCATTCCTTAAGCCTGTCAAATACCACCATATAAAATCTCTTTGTTCCTATTTTTGATATTGAGTGCTCAGCAGTTTAATGCCAGTGGTGGAAGTAACGATGATCCTTAACTTCTACTAGGTGTTGGGCAAATGCCAGATATTTTCTTTCCATTCTTTATTTCCTTTCATCTTCACAACCACCCCCAGTGAAACCAGGACCCCCTAAAACTAAGCTCCTCTGCTGAGTTTATGATCAACCTCTCCACCCAAAACTTTATTCCCTTTCTTGTTCCACACCTGTTCCCCCTCAAAATTGAGGAGTATCAAAGAAAATGGGGATTGAAACTGAGCAGGATTCTTTGAGGTCTTCCCAGGTACAAATGCCCCTATGTGCCCCCCTCTTTCTTATTTGTAGCAAAAAAAAGAAAAAAGGCTTTAGTCTCCTAGGCCTCCCCTGAGTTCCAAAGAGCAGGCTTAAGCAGTTAATAATTAGGACAATAAAGTCATAGGACTTAGTTCCTCCTGAAGGGATATACATCTGATGATGAGTTGTTCTACAGAAACTGAGACTCCAACCCAGGTGGAGGACGGTGACTACATGCTAACCACAAACACTAGACCCCAGACTGGTTGGAGCCAGAAGGCTGAGATTCTAGAAACATCACCCTGTTACCTCAACACCTACCAGTCAGAAGAAGGTCCATGAGCCAATCATGCAACCTACGACCCTCTCCCTTAACACTATCTTTGAAAACCCTCACCTGAAAGCCAGAAAGTTTGGATCTTTGAGCATGAGCTGCCCATTCTCCTTGCTTAGCCCTGCAATAAATCTTTCTCTGCTCCAAACTCCGATGTTTCAGTTTGTTTAACCTCACTGTTCATCAGGAACCTGACCTTGGGTTCAACAACACTAACTATTTTAGATGAGGAAACTGAAGCAGAGAAGCTAAATAACTTGCCCCAGTCACTTAGTAAGTGGCACACTCTAGATCGGAATCTAGATTTGAACTCAGTGCCAAGTTCTTGATGCTCTTATATTACAGAATAAGGAAAATTTTTCTTTATGTTCTCCACATAGCTCTGAATACCACCCCCTATTCTTCCCCCGTTTTCTCTCACCACCTTTTGTTTGCTTGTTTTTAACAAAGAATTATCTCAATGCACATTTATGATAAAATGTTGCACCCTGAAAGAGCTACATTTTAAAACATCATACCAAGTAAGGATTAGAAGCACTATCAGGTCCCCTGGGACACGGACCATATCATTAAATTTTATTTAATCCTCTCAATAACGCTTTACATACCCCATTTTATACAAAAACTCAAGTAATTCAAGTAACTGCCCTCAAAGCAAATAGCTATTTATAAAGCTGAAGTTTTTGTACAGCCAAATTTGAAACCCACATATTGTTTACTCCACAGTCCATGCTCTTTAATAGGCTAAAATATGTGCACTGCCATGCCTGCAATAAACAGGGTATTTAAACAACCCTCAGTAAATCAGAGTAACCACATGTTTAGTTTGGGTCTTAATCTAAATCCTCGTTAGTCAAATATGATCAGCCTTTGGGAGAATCCTAAATTCCTCAGAAATGGATTTAGAAGTTCCAAATTTCAAGGAATTCCAACTTATTTAGTAGTCCATATGCAATTTCAACCTTTCCTTTCCCTAAGAAGACAAAGAGTATAGCCCAGCTAATTAGGTCTTTGTCAAACAATAGTTCTTTTCTTTAAATCTGTGGCTTCTCACCCAGATGATAAAAAGCTATTTCAGCTCAAGACTCTTACTTAATTGGTTTGCACCCTACCAGGGACCTCCTGGGCTCCTGCATATCCCCACATCAGAGTGCAGGGAGAATTCTCTGCCTGCCAGCAAAGCACAGTTCTAAGATGTATGCCTGGCTTTCATGTTCACCCAATGAATTAACTGGAAAGGCTTTGCTCCTATTGCTACAACTACCTTCCCTAAGGAAAGCACTGCTTCGGAAGCTTGTGCATGTCAAAGGAAGTTTATTTACCATTAGAAAAGTCCACCAGAATTAAGAGTGAAGCGATTCTTTTGCAGGCTTTGGCAGCCCACATAGCTAAGGACCCCAAATCCCAATAGCCTCAGTCACCCAAGCTTGGAAATCAAAACTCACATCCAAAAACTAGCCATTATAAAAATCTTTCCACTTTAAAATGTTAACTTTTAAAATATCCTACTGGTACTTTTTAAACCCACATATTTAAACAAGCTCCTAATTTAGCAAGTATTGCCTTATGTTGTAACTATATGGTGATACAATTTTAGACCTAAAGATACCAGTAATCGTTTTTTCTAACCGCTTCATTTTTCCAGACACTTAAGGACCAGAGGGTTCAAATATCTTTTCCAGTTAGTAGCAAGGGGGGGAGGGGGATCCGGAAGCCAGATCTTCTCAATTATTTCTTAGTGTTCAAACAAAAACTTTTTAAAAAAAAAAAAAAGGAAGAAAAAAACATCTGTTAAAAACTTGGGTCACAATACATGGTAAATTTGACTCCAAGAGACTGTGGAAGGAGAGAGTGACTGGGAATGGAAGCACAGTCAATGGCACTTAATCAAATAAATGTTTTATTCTCTGAGTGATAGGATGCTGTAATAATGAAACACTGACATGAATCTTCCTTTCACTACAGCTATTTTCCCCCACAGAATGGATCAGATTTGCTGGGATATACCACCCACCCAATGTAGAGAATGGTATTCTGTATTCTGTAGAGAATGGCTGCTCCATGATTGGCAGATCAGCCAGTGAATTCACATCTGTTAGGGAGCAAACAAACATCATGGAAACCAGGGCAAATTCAGTAAGCAAGTAAAATTTCATCTTTTCATTATTATTTTTTTCAAGCAATGAAGGTTATCAGTTCAGGAGAGTGCTAGCTCTCTTAACCATCTAACCGGAAGTCAGTCAGGCGAGAGGGAGCCCCAGAAAGGGCTTGTGGCCAGGCAGGGTGGTCACAGATGAGTAGGGATGCAGCTGTCCCCATGCCGATTGCACACACACTAGCTGCTCAACAGAGACTTTATGAAGGAGACTTCAGGCAACAGAACAAAAATCTCTGGCTTCCTGCCATACATGCTGGCAGCAAGTAAGAGACAACAGAAGGGCACAAGCTTAGGCACAGCACCACTGAGGGTTGGAGCCTTCCTGGACCTGGGGAGGAGGAACCTGCTGAGTCCAGACAACTCAGGAAGACTGACATCTATCTGGGCCCACCTGCACGTACCCTTTCCCAAATGCAGAAAGCACAAAAGAAGAGTACCAGGAGTATAAAAGGCATGGTATTTTAATGTAGATATTGAAACAAATGATCATAATTACCTTATTTAAAACTATAGCTCTTTGAGACAGTATGGCTAAGAAAACCCCGAAGTTCTCTCTTTTTGCTTTGCCCAGGAACTATTTAGCCCAGTGACTACATAGCCCTTGGCCCAGACATACTTGTCTGTCATTTACTTCAAAGACTTCAGGGTAGGCAGCGGGCTAATGTGGTTGTACACTGATTTTAATCCACACTCTGAGGGCAGCTAAATCACGTGTCCTAGGGGGTGGTTTTTGGCACTGGACAAACCCTCACCAAGAATCCAAATTCCCAAGGTTGCTTGGGCAAACACTTCAGTCATCTCCCTCTGAATCTGTGCAAGAGGGGTCATTAATGAACACAAGGGCCTTAGATATAATCTATTAATGGTGAACTGAGTGGTGCTCAGGCAATGGGGACTGGCTGGAAATGATGGATGGAAAGCTCTGCCCTGCAGGGTCGAGCACCTGTCCAGCCCAGCAGCATAACGATTTTAAGACAGCTCTTATGACAAAAACTTCATTTCTTCCTCTGTCTGTCACATAACAGAAAATTCTGTCACCTGATCCAAATACAGGGTTAGGAACCCTGCTGCCAGACTATCATAACATTGCCTCAGATGGACCTCCCATATGTTGGTGATTTCAGGAAAGCATGAAAGGGTGGATACCAGAAGTTGCATTCCAGGTTGTATGACTGCTTTTGTGCTAGCTCGCTATTAAATGTATGTTCATGGAACACAATTTGGTCCAACACGTGCTTTTATTGTATTATGTCACATGGTAGTTAGGTTGTAGATGGGAGAGAAGACAACTCTCACTCACTTCCTCTACTCATAGCACCTACTATGTGCACAAAAAGAACCTGGGAACTGTGACTGCCCACACTCTGAAGAGAGACCAGTGGTGGGCGCCACTCATCCCACCACTGCCCACCTCTGCTTGTGTTTGTTCTTCCTGAACAAAGAGGGAATTAAAAGGGAAATTTCCCACATGTAAGTCCCCCTCTAGAACAAGGTATTACTATAAAAGTTTTGAAGTTACATTTACTTCTATAATCTCCAAGTTTGTTAGCAAAATGATAAAACAGTACAGACAAGAATGCTATATATATGGGTGACATGTGAGGTTGGTGGCTGAACTTTAATTGATCCCACTAACTGCTGACAAGATGAGCACTGTGGGATTCTAGGATGACTAGAGGCACGGCCTCTGAAGGTTAAGTAAGCTGTGAAATACACGTCCCTTTCAGTAAATAGCATCAGTCAGGCCCTTTGCTTTGGGTTTTGTTTTTAAGCCTTGTCAGATTATATATCAAGGTTTTTTTTTAAATATATGCAGCAGGTTCTTATTAGTTATCCATTTTATATATATTAGCTTATATATCAAGTTTTGTTGTTTTTCACCAAAAATTATGCAGTGGACTTTGCTGCCAGTGTAGCAATTTACTGAAAATACCTGTGTATGTGTGTTAATTCATTGATTAGCATTCTGTAGTATATAATCATGAATCAATACTCCAGGTCAAGAAAAGAGAAACTTTCATGGAAGACAATAAGAGGGTAAATATTCTCTAAATCATCTTTGTCCTCAAAGATATTACATACAGCCATAGTCCTAAAGAAAATCATTAAGCCAAGCTGGTCTTCTTTTCTAATTTTCCCTTTGTTTCAGTCAATACAAGAACTAAGATGGAGTGTAAAGAATAGAATCCTCCTAGAAAAATAAGAGACCTTGACATCATTCCCGTTACCAACCCCAAAATTGCTCTTATAGATTAGAAACAACTTAAAAGTCAAGCAGGGCTTCTCTGGTGGTGCAGTGGTTAAGAATCCACCTGCCAATGCAGGGGACACGGGTTCGAGCCCTGGTCCGGGAAGATCCCACGTGCCTTGGAGCAACTAAGCCATGCGCCACAACTACTGAGCCTGTGCTCTAAAGCCCGTGAGCCACAACTACTGAAGCCCACATGACACAACTACCGAAGCCCACGTGCCTAGAGCCCGTGCTCTGCAGCAAAGAGAAGGAGCAGCAATGAGAAGCCCACCCACTGCAACGAAGGGTAGCCCCGCTCGCCGCAACTAGAGAAAGCCCACACGCAGCAACAAAGACCCAATGCAGCCAAAAATAAATAAATTAAATAAATTAAAAAAAAAAAGTCTAGCAGATCTAAGTTCAAATTTCCCTTCTTTCATTGCAGATACCTAACTTCTCTGAACTATGATTTCAACCATCAACAAAACATATTTAATAATATCTACCTTGCAATGTTGTTTTAAGGACTAATACAGATAACAGATAAAGAGCACCTGAAAGAATGCCTAACACATAATCTGTGCTCAATATATGACAGTGTTATTATTTTTCTTATTGACCGTATTTCTGTGAGTAATAATATTGTCTTTCATTAGTAGCTTGCCTAGAATGAAGGAAGCAGTAATATCTATAAATAATTCATGACATTCCATGAAATAACAGTCATCTTCATTGCCTGGAAGCAATAAATAAATTAAAATTCTGATTTTCTTCACGATGTGACAAGAATGTGAATGGGATCAAAATATGCTGCCCCCAAATATGCCACTTTGGCATAAAAATTGTTTTGAGCTGAAGGCAATTAAAATGCAGCAAATGTAGCATGTAGAAAGAGATCTCTGCTCTCACCCTATCTGCCTAAAAGTGAAACATAAATTTCCCTTTTTGAAGTTGTTCTCCCTTTCCTCTCCAAAACCAGGAAAAGGAAAACAACCATTATTACTGGAGACAGAAAGATGACACCAAATCAGTCTGCACAAACAAACCTTACTAAAATAAATTTTATCTTTCATAACTTACCCCCATATACTTACTTTCCCCCAATATACTTTCCCTAGAAGCCCAAACTCTTTTTCCTTTGTCTAATCACTTCTCCACAATTTATCACTCTTTGTTTAAACGGTATATGAGATCTCAAGGCTAACTGCTTCTTTGATCTTCGTTTCCTTTCTATGAAGGGCTCTGTACCCTAAAATTAAACTATTAACATCAAATAAAATGTGTATGCCTTTTCTCCTGTTAACCTTTTTGTCAGTTTCAGTCTAATTTGAACATCTCAATAACACAAGGTAAACGGTAGATTAAAAGTTTTTTTTTTCTTCCCCTACAAATTTGTATATGTTTTGAAACTAAGAACTATTCATCTTAATTTTAGGGGAGACAAGTAAATAAACAGTTTGAAAGAGCACTTAGTGCTATTCCTTTTGAGTTAGATCTTTGCTACACATCCAAGGAGCAGCAGAATCAGCATCACCTGGGAGCTTGATAGAAATGCAAAATTTGAAGGCCTATCCCAGACCTACGGAATCAGAACCTGCATCGTAACAACCTCCAGGGGATTTGTATGCACTTTAAAGTTGGAGGAACATTGGACCCTTACTGTCCATATTCCTCCACTTGCCAGCCAACTCAGAGTGGTGACATTCTATTATTCTGTTTCTAATCAGTAGGAGGTGACTAAGTAAATTATTACAGCATAGAAACTTGTTATTTCTTTTTTAAAACCCAGTTAGAGCCTTGTACAATGCGTAAAAGGCTCGGAATACCCATGGTGCCAAATTCTGGACAAATACATTCTTGTGAATTTAAACATGGTGGAAGAATATTTCCTAATGATTTTTCAAGCTGCCTAAGCCTAACCATGAGCACCTGCCCTTTGTGCTATGGCCAGTGTAGCACAGATACATTTTACATAATATGTTATGGTAAGCTCAAAAAGCAGACTGTCTTACATACACTGCTGATTTGATATTTCCTGACTTTTTGAAATACGAATGCTCAGTAAGTCTGAGGAATACCTTCCTCCATTTCTTAGAAGACTAATTTCATCCACATCACATGTCTATTGTTCACAGTCCTTTTAAAATATTTTCTTTCTTTTTTTTTGCTCTAATTGACAAAGACTCTTTTCACCAAAATTTAGTTAGGTTCCTTTGAGCCCTCAACTAAGCCTCAATCTTGACCCCCATCCTTGCTGGGACTGGAGAACCCAACTTTAGCAAGAATCCTGTTAAGTCAGTTTAGAAAGAATCTCCCACCCAGGATATCTGAGCAAATTCTTCATCTCCCATTCTTGATATCTAGTCACCCTGGCTTGCCTTCAGCAAGAATCCTAAGTCAGTTCAGCAAGAATCCTCCTCCTCTGGATGTCTCCTCTTATTATTTTCCATCCACTGGCCCCCTCACTCTGCTCACTAGTTCTAAATCCCCAGCTCTCTTCGCTATATTGAGAGTTGAGCCTGATCTCTCACTTCTATTACTGAAGTCTTGACATCTTTCATAATAGTTCCAAGTAGTCTTCCTTACCATTTTAACAACTGTCAGAATAATTTTATCTTTAACAATACCCTTTTTAAAACTTCTTATTAAGAAGCAGCCAGAAAAAAAAAAGAAAAAAAAAGCGACAGCCAGAGCACAGAAACATTGGCAAGAACTGTAGCTTACTCCCTGAGAACTGTAAAGCACTGGGAACAGTGTGTTTGAACCAAGTTTATTTTATTAAAAGTATATTTGAGACTATTTAGCTCAAAACAAAACAAGTTAAGTTATTCAAGGCTGTGATTTTACCCAGAATGCTAGATAGAGATAGTCTAAATAAAATCAAACATCTGAACGATGGTCCAAAGATGTGAAGCCCCCAAATATTAATGATCTATTTCTGTTGGGAGTATAAATAGAAATGAGCCAGCTGAACAGAGGTCCAGTGATCCCGCATTAACTTACCTCTTGGGCAAGTACCCACATCTAAGTTTCACTCATACTGCTCAATTGAAGTCCCAGAAACAACAGGAGACTCTTCTCACATCCCTCCAAAGGCCATCAAAAGGACAACAGCGTGGTCAATTTCCAAAGGTCTGGGCACTCTACATAATACTGCCCCCATCACATCAAGCATTCTCACTGGGGATAATTTTTATTTTTTAAAAAATATTTATTTATGTATTTATTTAGGCTGTGCCGGGTCTTAGTTGTAGCATGCAGGATCTTTAGTTATGGCATGCGGGCTCCTTTATTTTATTCTATTTTTATAGTTGCAGCATGTGGACTCTTAGTTGCAGCATGCATGTGGGATCTAGTTCCCCAACCAGGGATCAAACCCAGGCCCCCTGCATTGGGAGCACGGAGCTTTACCCACTGGACCACCAGGGAAGTCCCCCACAGGGGATATTTTTTAGAAGACGAGATAAATACTCTCAAGTCTAAAAATTAACAAAATAGGTCAAAGTAGATGTAGTTACTAAAATGTGGATAGACGATAAGACAATTTCAGGCCACTTTTACAGGCATCTCCTTGGTTGAGTGCTTCATTATCCATACCTGTGTTTCCCAAGGCTGCGTTCTATAAAACACTAGCCGATGAGATGTTTTAAAAAAAAAAAAAAAAAGGTTCCTTAATCAAATTAACTTGGAAAAGAATGAATGCTCTATCCTCCCTGAAAAGAATCATATGTTCATTAGCATACAAAAGGTTCTAAATCATATTAGCATGTAAGGTTCTGAAAAGTTCCGAAGGAAAGGAGCCTGTATAACTTTCTTTAATCCAGGGTCTTCCCAAATGCAATTGCCACAGAACATTTTCTTTAAATCCCACACTGTGTGGGAATTCCCTGGTGGTCCAGTGGTTAGGAGTCGGCGCTTTCACTGTTGAGGGCCTGGGTTCAGTCCCTGGTCGGAAACTAAGATCCTGCAAGCCGCGTGGCCCAGCCAAAAAACAAAAAGTTTATTTTAAAAATCTCACAATGTGAATTACTCACTGAAAATCGCTGAACCTTATGGTGAGGACTTCATCTTCTTGGGGAAAGAAAAGAAGGAGGAGATGGGAGGGACAGGTGTCTTATATTATCAGTGAAGCTTATTTAAAAAAAAAGGATTAGGTATGGCATTCACAATACTCGTAGACACACAAATACACTAGCATCATTACTTCTCATCTCTCCAAAAGTATAGAATAATGGGGAAATTTTGCTTTTCCTTTAAAGGTGGAGAGCCTAGAGGTAGAGTGCAGTCATCCAGAAGAACCCCTACTGGTAACAGAGTTAGAAAGTGAGGACAGGCATGGAGGGTGAGAGGCGTTCCGTATGGGGCTGGGACAAGACACCTGCACCTGACAAATCATTCCCATTTATTCAGAAGGATGAAACACAATCACTGAGGGCACTAGAAGACTGGGAGGAGGGCTGGAGAAAGCAAAGAATGAGGAGGGTAACAGAGGCAATCGCTGCACCCATTGTTATTCACCATTTGCTGTTTCCTTGAAGAGATGGGTAACTTGGTGGTTAAGCTCAGGGACTCTGAGTCTGAACCCTGGCTCTGTCACTCTCCAGGTGTGAGGTCTCGGATAAGTCACTTAACCTTCCTGTGCCTCTAGTTTTCTTGCATATAATCATACTTACCTCATAGGGTCATTGTGAAGTTAGTATGTGTAATTCGATTATGGCAATGCCTGGCACACAGTAAAGTACTAGAGACATATTAGCTATAATCCTTACAGGTATTTCTGCTATAGCTTGATGTATACATCCTGAAAAAAAATTCTATATTCTACAAAACTGTGCTCTAAAAATACAGTCTATGGAGGGCAAAAGAGGAATAGAGGGACTTCTTAAAACCTATGCAACCTGTCATCAGGGCACTACCAAAAACTATAACTGGTATTGCTTGGACTTCCTGGCCAGGCAACTTAGCTGAAAGTTGCCTCAGCAGGTGTTCAAAATGCACAAAGACAATCGAGTAGAAATGTGGACAATACTTCAGTCTGAGCAGGCTAGTAGGTACCAAGAGAATGCAGATGGACACAGGAATCTGGGCCAGAGGGGCTGGCACAGAGGTGATCCCAGGAGGGCAATGCAACCCACCAGGAGTCGTAAGAGGCATGCGGCCAGGGGTGTGTCCATCTGGGAAGGTAGCCCTTGGTCCAGACACTCGTTTTTAATTTTCACAAAATCCAGCAGAAAGTATCCCTGGTAACAGTGCAATTTATCTATTCCAGGGTCTCCACTGAGAGGGAGAGACAATTAGGAAGCTCACTGTTTCCACACATCTAAGCCACATCCTTTCACCCAGCTTTTTCAGTACTACAGTTAGTTGTTTGCTGTCTGTTTGCCTGAATCCTTTGTCATTCTCAGTTAATTTTCAACTCATGGAGAAAAGAGGAGTAATTATATATTAGCCCCCTGCTTAATACATTTTCCCATTTTAAGATGAGGAAACTGAGGAAAAAAATCATTAACTTGCCCAACGTCAGGCAGCCGTGCAGAGAGCAAGTTCACGGGCTGTGCCCAGAGAGTGGGTAGCCTGTCTTATTCAACGTATTTGTGGGATTAAGAAACTGAACTGCAAAAACAACACTTCTGTCATTCGGAGCTTAATGTTTAGAAACAAACTAAAATCTTTTTTGAGGTTTGTCTATATACGTTCAACCTAACTCTTCAACATCCAATCAGAAACACAAGTAATACTATACAAAGACGCAAATAATCAAAATCAAG
This sequence comes from Neophocaena asiaeorientalis asiaeorientalis, assembly GCF_003031525.2. Classification (NCBI taxonomy): domain Eukaryota; kingdom Metazoa; phylum Chordata; class Mammalia; order Artiodactyla; family Phocoenidae; genus Neophocaena; species Neophocaena asiaeorientalis. The sequence continues at coordinate 95,979 of NW_020172644.1, forward strand.
CCAGAGCACCTCACCCCCCATGCTACCCCATTCCTCCCACACCGAGCCCTTTCTCAGCACCCGGGCCTCCCATTCTTTTTCCTCACCCGAGCCCCCACCTCTGCACAATTGGTCCTAAACTGAATCCTCCATCACAAGCTCATTATGAACCCATTATCCATCTCTATCAGGTGTCGCTCCTGAATCCACTCTTCTACCTGTAACTCCAATCTTGGTCAATCATTTCTCACTACCTCTTAGGCTAGAACTCTTCAGCACCTTCTTGAAATACTACTTCCAGACAGCTGAACTGCTGAATCATGTGGATCTAACCTCTCATTCCTACAGTACTGGCCCTTATCGTCTGTCCCCTGGAGTCTACAACACGCTCCCAACTTATCTCCTGTCTCCCTGCCACCACCTATGGGGTCTTCTACCAATGTGACCGTGCGGGAGCACAACGCTATCCCGCCACCACAGCACGGCAGGCCATACATCATCTGGACAGCCAGTGGACAAGACGTCCACTGTCTACGGGTTCCTCTCCTACCACGTGCCTTAAAATTCCTTAAACATGCCAGATTGGCTCTTAAATTTTTGGTCCTTCAATCATGTGTTTCTGCCTGAAAGACCCCTCCTCGACTCCCAGGCCCCACCTCCTCCAGTTCTACAATCTATATAACCTACTTCCTACTAAACGCCCCCCGACCCCAAGTTTATAAGACTCCATTTAAGAATCATTTCCAGAGGAGTTTCAAGATGGCGGAAGGGTAAGACACGGAGATAACCTTCCTCCCCACAAATACCTCAGAAATACATCTACATGAGGAACAACTCCTACAGAACACCTATTGAACGCTGGCAGAAAACCTCAGACCTCCCAAAAGGCAAGAAACTCCCCACGTACCTGGAGACAAAAGAATAGGGACGGGACGTACACCAGTGGGAGGAAGCCGTGAAGGAGGAAACGTTTCCACACACTAGGAAGCCCCTTCGCGGCAGAGACTGCGCGTGGCGGAGGAGGGAAGCTTCGGAGCCGCGGAGAAGAGCGCAGCCACAGGGGTAAGGAGGGCAAAGCAGAGCGATTCCCGTACAGAGGGTGGGTGCCGACCGGCACTCACCAGCCCTAGAGGGTTGTCTGCTCACCGCCGGGGCGGGCGGGGCTGGGAGCAGGCTCGGGCTTCCGGTGGAGCACAGGGAGAGGACTGGCGGCGTAAACACAGCCTGAAGGGGTTAGTGCGCCACGGCTGGCCGGGAGGGATTCGGGGGGAAAAAGCCTGAACCTGCCGAAGAGGCAAGAGACTTTTTCTTCCCTCTTTGTTTCCTGGTGCGCAAGGAGAGGGGATTAAGAGCGCTGCTTAAAGAAGCTCCAGAGACGGGCGCGAGCCGCAGCTAACAGCACGGACCCCAGAGACGGGAATGAGACGCTAAGGCGGCTGCTGCCGCCACCAAGAAGCCTGTGTGCGAGCACAGGTCACCATCCACACCCCCCTTCCGGGGAGCCTGTGCAGCCCGCCGCTGCCAGGGTCCCGGGATCCAGGGACAACTTCCCCGGGAGAACGCACGGCGCGCCTCAGGTTGCTGCAACGTCACGCCGGCCTCTGCCACCGCAGGCTTGCCCCGCATCCGTGCCCCTCCCTAGCCCCCCGGCCTGAGTGAGCCAGAGACCCCGAATCAGCTGTTCCTTTAGCCCCATCCAGTCTGGGCGGGAACAGACACCGTCAGGCAACCTACATGCAAAGACAGGGCCAAATCCAAAGCTGAACCCCAGGAGGTGTGAGAACAAAGAAGAGAAAGGGAAATCTCTCCCAGCAGCCTCAGGAACAGCGGATTAAATCTCCACAGTCAACTTGATGTACCCTGCATCTGCGGAATACCTGAATAGACAACGAATCATCCCAAACTGAGGAGGTGACTTTGGAGCAAAGATACCTTTTTTTCCCTTTTTCTCTTTTTGTGAGTGTGTATGTGTATGCTTCTGTGTGTGATTTTGTCTGTATAGCTTTGCTTTCACCATTTGTCCTAGGGTTCTGTCTGTCCGTATTTTTTTTTTTTTAGTATAGTTTTTAGCACTTGTTATCATTCGTGGATTTGTTTTTTGGTTTGGTTGCTCCTTTCTTTCTTTCTTTTTTTCTCCCTTTTATTTGGAACCATGTGGATGACAGGGTCTTGGTGCTGTGGATGGGTGTCACGGCTGTGACTCTGAGGTAGGAGAGCCAAGCTCAGGACATTGGTCCACCAAAGACTTCCCAGCTCCATGTAATATCAAAGGGCGAAAATCTCCCAGAGATCTCCATCTCAAAACGAAGACCCAGCTCCACTCCATGACCAGCAAGCTGCAGTGCTGGACACCCTATGCCAAACAACTAGCAAGACAGTAACACAACACCACCCATTACCAGAGAGGCTGCCTAAAATCATAATAAGGTCACAGACACCCCAAAACACACCACCACACGTGGTCCTGCCCAGCAGAAAGACAAGATCCAGCCTCATCCACCAGAACACAGGAACCAGTCCCCTCCACCAGGAAGCCTACACAATCCACTGAACCAACATTAGCCACTGGGGGAGGACACCAAAAACAACAGGAACTACAAACCAGCAGCCTGCGAAAAGGAGACCCCAAACACAGTAAGTTAAGCAAAATGAGAAGACAGAGAAACACACAGCAGATGAAGGAGCAAGGTAAAAACCCACCAGAATTAACAAACAAAGAGGAAACAGGCAGTCTACCTGAAAAAGAATTCAGAATAATGATAGTAAAGATGATCCAAAATCTTGGAAATAGAATGGAGAAAATACAAGAAATGTTTAACAAGAACCTACAAGAACTAAAGAGCAAACAAACAACAATGAACAACACAATAAATGAAATTTAAAATTCTCTAGAAGGAATCAATAGCAGAATAACTGAGGCAGAAAAACGGATAAGTGACCTGGAAGATAAAATAGTGGATATAACTACTGCAGGGCAGAATATAGAAAAAACTGAAAAGAATTCAGGACAGACTCAGAGACCTCTGGGACAACATTAAACGCACCAACATTCGAGTCATAGGGGTCCCAGAAGAAGAAGAGAAAAAGAAAGGGACTGAGAAAATATTTGAAGAGATTATAGTTGAAAACTTCCCTAATATGGGAAAGGAAATAGTTAATCAAGTGCAGGAAGGGCAGAGAGTTCCATACAGGATAAATCAAAGGAGAAACATGCCAAGTCACATATTAAACCACCAAAAATTAAATACAAAAAAAAAATATTAAAAGCAGCAAGGGAAAAACAATAAAAAACATACAAGGGAATCCCCATAAGGTTAACAACTGATCTTTCAGCAGAAACTCTGCAAGCCAGAAGGGAGTGGCAGGACATATTTAAAGTGATGTAAGGGAAAAACCTACAACCAAGATTACTCTACCCAGCAAGGATCTCATTCAGATTTGACAGAGAAATTAAAAATTTTCCAGACAAGCAAAAGCTAAGAGAATTCAGCAACACCAAACCAGCTTTACAACAAATGCTAAAGAAACTTCTCTAGGCAGGAAACACAAGAGAAGGAAAAGCCCTACAAAACAAACCCAAAACAATTAAGAACATGGTGATAGGAAAAAACATATCAATAATTACCTTAAATATAAATGGACTAAATGCTCCAAGCAAAAGACACAGACTGGCTAAATGCATACAAAAACAAGACCTGTGCATAGGCTGTCTAAAAGAAACCCACTTCAGACCTAGGGACACATACAGACTGAAAGTGAGGGGATGGAAAAAGATATTCCATGCAAAAGGAAATCAAAAGAAAGCTGGAGTAGCAATTCTCATATCAGACAAAATAGAATTTAGAATAAAGACTATTACAAGAGACAAAGAAGGACACTACATAATGATCAAGGGATCAATTCAAGAAGAAGATATAACAATTGTAAATATTTATGTGCCAAAAACAGGAGCACCTCAATACATAAAGCAAATGCTAACAGCCATAAAAGGGGAAATCAACAGTAACACAATCATAGTAGGGGACTTTAATACCCCATTTCACCAATGGACAGATCATCCAAAATGAAAATAAATAAGGAAACACAAGCTTTAGATGATACATTAAACAAGATGGACTTAACTGATATTTATAGGACATTCCATACAAAAACAACAGAATACACTTTCTTCTCAAGTGCTCATGGAACATTCTGCAAGATAGATCATATATTGGGTCATATATAAAGCTTTGGTAAATTTAAGAAAATTGAAATCGTATCAAGTATCTTTTTCGACCGCAACACTATGAGACTAGGCATCAATTACAGGAAAAAAAATCTGTAAAAAATACACCCACATGGAGGCTAAACAATACACTGCTTAATAACCAGGAGATCACTGAGGAAATCAAAAAATACCTAGAAACAAATGACAATGAAAACACAATGACCCAAAACCTATGGGATGCAGCAAAAGCAGTTCTAAGAGGGAAGTTTATAGCAATACAAAAAAATCCTACCTTAAGAAACAAGAAACATCTCAAATAAACAACTTAACCTTACACCTAAAGCAATTAGAGAAAGAAGAACAAAAATCCACAAACTTAGCAGAAGGAAAGAAATCATAAAGATCAGATCAGAAATAAATGAAGAAAAATGAAGGAAACAATAGCAAAGAAAAATAAAACTAAAAGCTGGTTCTTTGAGATGACAAACAAAATTGATAAACCACTAGCCAGACTCATCCAGAAAAAAAGGGAGAAGACTCAAATCAATAGAATTAGAAATGAAAAAGGAGAAGTAACAACTGACACTGCAGAAATACAAAGAATCATGAGACATTACTACAAGCAACTATATGCCAATAAAATGCACAGCCTGGAAAAAATGGACAATTCTAAGAAAAGCACAAGCTTCCGAGACTGAACCGGGAAGAAATAGAAAATATGAATAGACCGATCACAAGCACTGACATTGAAACTGGGATTAAAAATCTTCCAACAAACAAAAGCCCAGGACCAGATGGCTTCACAGGTGAATTCTATCAAACATTTAGAGACGAGCTAACACCTATCCTTCTCAAACTCTTCCAAAATATAGCGGAGGGAGGAACACTCTCAAACTCATTCTATGAGGCCACCATCACCCTGATACCAAAACCAGACAAAGATGTCACAAAGAAAGAAAACTACAGACCAATACCACTGATGAACATAGATGCAAAAATCCTCAACAAAATACTAGCAAACAGAATCCAACAGCACATTAAAAGGATCATACACCATGATCAAGTGGGGTTTATCCCAGGAATACTGTGATTCTTTAATATAGGCAAACCAATCAATGTGATACACCATATTAACAAACTGAAGAATAAAAACCATATGATCATCTCAATAGATGCAGAAAAAGCTTTTGACAAAATTCAACACCGATTTATGGTAAACACCCTCCAGAAAGTAGACAAAGAGGGAACTTACCTCAACATAATAAAGGCCATATATGACAAAACCACAGCCAACATCGTTCTTAATGGTGAAAAACTGAAAGCATTTCCACTAAGATCAGGCACAAGACAAGGTTGCCCACTCTCACCACTGTTATTCAACATTGTTTTGGAAGTTTTAGCCAAGCAATCAGAGAAGAAAAACAAATAAAAGGAATCCAAACCAGAAAAGAAGTAAACCTGTCACTGCTTGCAGATGACATGATACAATACATAGAGAATCCTAAAGATGCTACCAGAAAACTACTAGAGCTAATCAATGAGTTTGGTAAAGTATCAGGATACAAAATTAATGCACAGAAATCTCTGGCATTCCTATATACTAATGATGAAAAAT
>NW_020172644.1:101886-182364 GCF_003031525.2 Neophocaena asiaeorientalis asiaeorientalis
AAAAAAAAAAAAAAAAGGTCATGAAGAATGTAGGGGCAGGACGGGAATAAGGACGCAGACCTACTAGAGAATGGACTTGGGGACATGGGGAGGGGGAAGGGTAAGCTGGGCCAAAGTGAGAGAGCGGCATGGACATATATACACTCCCAAAGTAAAATAGATAGCTAGTGGGAAGCAGCCGCATATCACAGGGAGATCAGCTTGGTGCTTTGTGACCACCTAGAAGGGTGGGATAGGGTGGGAGGGAGGGAGACGCAAGAGGGAAAAGATATGGGAACATATGTATAACTGATTCACTTTGTTATAAAGAAGAAACTAACACACCATTGTAAAGCAATTATACTCCAATAAAGATGTTTAAAAAAAATTCATTTCCATTGTTGTGCCTTTACAAACCCACATTCCCTCCTCCATCCCCCAACTTCTGTAAAAGTGCCCATCCCTTCTTTTTGGTCCCCATTCTTTGTCATATAAAGTTCCACCTTAGTCCTTATAACACTCTTATTGCCCTTATTTCCTTACAGGTACATCTCCGTCTACTACACTCTAGGCTCCCTGAGGACACGTACTGTATCTAAATTGTTTCAGTTTCTCTGGTGCCTAACATTATTCCTGGCATGTAGCTGTGGACTATTAAATGTTTGTTTACTGAATGAATGAATGACACGTATGTTTAAGGTATTTATTTCTACACCACTTTGTGGTCATTCCTAGACATGGCACCTTCTCCAGGATCCTGAAATCCTGTGAATTAAAAAACATTCCCAATTTCTCCAAGATTTCCTCCTATTCTTAACAGTTCAAAATATTCATAAAAGATGGAAGACTCAATTGATTAGCTAACTTGTAATAGTTGTTCTACTGTTAAAAGGAAGACTTTTTTAACGACTGAAAGTCGAGAACAATAAAAGCTCAAGGAGTCAACCTCTCAAATTGTTCTGTATTTATTAGAAAAAACAACTGTGTGGATGTAAGTAAGACAAAACTTCTGCTTTTAATATTTTCCTTTAGTAAATTAAGTTCCAGTAGATACTTCTAGAGCATCCTTTGGCCTTTCCATCACATATTTTATGCTGTTGTACAAAGTCAATTCAAATTTACCACTATACATCAGAGAGAAACCAGAGTCATTATAAATAAATAACTTATTTTCTAAGATGAAGGGTCCAGAAAGTGGCTTTAAATATTAAATGTACCCAAATGTTTTCTTTTAAAATCAATAAGCCCAGATGACAACATGTCTTTTCTCCAAATTCCTGCTTAATTCCTTCTGATGCTTTCTTGATTGAGGCCATGTGTTATCTTGAGAGCTTTTTTTTTTCCTGTCAGTATTCCACTCCAATACTCTCACTTAGGATTCAGCAAAGAAAAGGGTCTTATATTCCAACAAGGAATGCATCAGAAGAACTCTAAATTGGATACTTACAAATGCCATGTCATTTACAGAAGTTCTTAACTAGGAAATGGAGAAATTTTTTGTTGTTTAATATGTAAAGACTCACATCTTAGCCTGGAAATTTAACCTCAAACATATTAAATAACTCACGTTATTCTAACTTTCTTGACTAATCAGTTCCACTGATTTTTTTGTTGTGTTTAGCCCATACTAGACATGTAGGGAAAGGGAGGGCAGACATAAGAAGTAAAGGAAATCCTCTTGACCTCAATAAAATTAGTTGAAAAAATAAAACAAAAAATAAATAAGTTGAAAATTATAAAATAATAATTTTTAAGTACAATAGCAGAGATGCCAACTAGAGGTACACAAAGAGCCATCTAGGAGAGGTGGACAGTGAATTGGAAATTTAGGAATATAAAGGGTTAGGGGGCTGTCCTTCAAGCAGAAATGTCCACTTGGGCAAAGATGCAATAGGAATGAGCATGGAATGTTCCAAGAACATTATCTTTCTAAAGTGCTGTTTGTAAGCTGGAGTATGTTGTAAAAGAATGTCATGCATTAGGGCAATGAAGAGACACTCGAATGCCAATGTGCATCTAATCCAAAATACCTTGGATTTATAAACATTCTTCTTTAGGAAGCAAACCAGAAGTGAAGGAGAACACTTACAGATTGGACAAATCCATTTGAGGGTGCTAAGGGTCCGTCCTAAGTTAATGGTAGCAATACTGGAGAATTGTCAAATTACCGAGGCATTTTAAAGAAAAGGAACGATACTAAAATACTCAACTTTGTGGCATATGAGGGAAGTCAAGTTAAAGGTGGTGAAAAGTTCTAGTGTAACAAGAGCAGTCGGGGAGGAGAGCTGTCTTTGAGGGGAATATGATGAACATGGATGCAGGATGAGAGTGGGAGAGCAGGAAGGAGACTTGTGTGTCAGGGGAGGAGGAGAAATGTTCCTCCCACTCCCGATGTTTCCTCCATGTGGACAGATGTCCAGTAGTGCACCCCCCTCGGCCTTGCTCCATCTCCTCACTCACTTCTCCCCACAGGAGGCTGACTGAGGAACTTGAGAGCAAAAGCTGGACATGTACAGCATCTCTCCTTTTTCTCTTTATCTTTGGGCAGCAATCGCCAGTAGGAAGTGCATCCTGCTGTACACCACCTGTTTAAGTTTTACAGTGGACTAAGTTTAGGTCCAGCATTAGGAACTCTATTTCTCCCAAGTATAGTCCACCTTTTCCAGTTGCAACTTTATTAATAATAAAGATGGTATTTTGGTTTCATTTGTCTTACTCCTAGTCTATCCCTTAACTGGCTCATATCTTGGGTGTGGAGGATGAGTGCTAGTCGTTGGTCCCCTAAAACCTCAGTAACATCCTTGAGGCAATGAGATCATACACAGCAATGCTAACTTAAGAAATATCAACATATAGGTCAAGGTTAAAGATGAATTCCCTAGGAGCAAGTATAGAGAAATAAGAGCATAAGATGGCAGACAGAGAGATGAATGACCAAACGAGGGTCACCAGCACATGCTAATGCATTCCAAGTAAAAAGACCAGCATGGGCAAAGTCAGGAAACTATGGGGCAACACAAGGAAAAGGCGATTCACCTTGTTTAACTAAACTATAAAGTCTGTGTAGGGAATGGGAGAAAGGAACAAAGGATAGGCTGTAAAGGTAAGTCAGAGCCAGATTTTAGAAAAATTTAGACATTTCTGCACAGCAATGGGGAAAACTTAAGTATTCTAAACAAATCTATAACTAGACATATGCTTCTTTAAGAAGCATAAACTGGAGGCCGTATATTGACAAGCCTGGAAAGGGGAGAGATGTCATATAAGGAGGAGAGAGAAATCCATACAGGAGTGATAAACCATGTGTGCAGTGGAATGGAGACAGAGAGAGAGAATGGATATAAGAACTATTACCGAATTGAGTGGTCTTAGGCAACTCTTCATTATAGGGGACAAGAAAAAATAGAAAGAGATATTTCAAGACTTCAGAGCTGTATAATACAAAGACAGGTAATGTCATTGAAAGAAATAAAAAAGTTGGGTAGGACACCAAAAATACAGGCAACAAAAGCAAAAATAAGTGGGACTACATCACACTTAAAATCTTCTGCACATCAAAGGAAACAATCAATAGTGTGAAAAAGCAATCTACAGAATGGAAGAAAAAAATTGTAAAGCATATATCTGATAAGGGGTTAATATCCAAAATACATAAGGAAATTTCACAACTCAGCAACAACAAGGACAACAGCAACATCCAATATTTTAAAAATGGGCAAAGGACTTGAACAGACATTTCTCCAAAGAAGATATTCAACATCACTAATCATTAGGGAAATGCAAATCAAAATCATATGAGATGGGCTTCCCTGGTGGCGCAGTGGTTGAGAGTCCGCCTGCCGATGCAGGGGACACGGGTTCGTGCCCCGGTCCGGGAAGATCCCACATGTCGCGGAGCGGCTGGGCCCGTGAGCCATGGCCGCTGAGCCTGCGCGTCCAGAGCCTGTGCTCCGCAGCGGGAGAGGCCACAACAGTGAGAGGCCCGCGTACCGCAAAAAAAAAAAAACCATATGAGATAGCACCTCACTCTCATCAGGATGGCCACTATCAAAACAATGGAAAATAACAGGGATGGTGAGGATGGAGAGACATTGAAATGCTTGTGCACTGCTGGTGGGAGTGTAAAACGGTACAGCCATTACGGAAAAGAACATGGAGGTTCCTTAAAAGATGAAAAATAGAATTACCATATTATCCACCTATCCTACTTCTGGGTATTTCTCCAAAAGATTTCAAAAGAGAATCTCAAAGATATCTGCACACGCATGTTCATCACAGCATTAACACAATAGCCAAAAGATGGAAATAATCCAAATGTCCACTGACAGGTGAATGGATAAAGAAAATGTGGAATATACAAATAACAAAATGTTATGAAGCCTTAAAAAGAAGGAAATCTTGTCATGTGCTACCACATGGATGAACCTCAAGAACATTATAAGTGAAATAAGCCAGTGACGAAAGGACAAATGCTCTATGATTCCACTCATGTTAAGTATTTCAAGTACTCAAAATCAGAAATAGAAAGTAAAAGGGTGGTGCCCAGGGCAGGGAGAAGGCAAGAGGAAGAATTAGTGTTCAGTGGGTGCAGAACTTCACTGTAACAAGATGAAAAAGTCCTGGAGATCTGTTGCACGATAATGGTAATATACACTACTAAATTATACACTTCAGAATGGTTATTATGGTAAATTTTGTTATGTTTTTTACCACATTAAAATAAAAAGAAATAGAGAAGTAAAGAAGAGGAACTTGTTTATTTGTTTGGTAGGGGGAAGTTGATGTTAAGCCTGATTTTGTCACATATATATACACCCTGCACCTAGTGCCAAAATTTCCTCTATAAAAATAGCAGATTATGTTGTCAACTCTGCATGCTTGAACACATCAATTTGTTTTACATGTCACTTTTTTGGGACTGTGCCCCACTTCAACTTTGGCCTCCATACAGATGCTCCTGTAAATCCCTTACATGGTTCAATAAACATGGACTATGAAAAAACATTCTACCCTACTGATGCCAAAACAAAACACTCCAGGATAAATGCAATTTTGCAAATTGTTTCACAGTCCAGCAGTTGCTATTTCATGTTCAGAATCAGAAGTCTGCTCCTTTTTATTGCAAAACAGCATATGCACATCCATCAAACTCTTGTTCCATTCCTTACGAGAAGGGTAAGTCAGAGCCAGAAAAACTGATTGACCTTTTTTTTTTTCTACTACAACTCCATTTCAATTCAGTTCAATGCACTTCAGTTTAAAAGACATTTATTTTATGTCTATTTTTGCCTGGCACCAAAGATCAAAGGTGAGTCAGTCAAGACTCCTATCTTCAAAGAACTCAAAATCCAACAGGTGAGACAACTACATACATAAATAAATATAATAATAAAAGTTCTCTTATAGAAGCATTATCAAATGCTATAAAAACAGATTGGGGAAATCAACTTCTTCCTGCGGTGTTCACACACACACACACACACACACACACACACACACACACACACACACAAATACGGAACTGACATTTAAGAAGGAGAGAGAAGGAAGTGGCATTTTGAGATTCGCCTATGGCCTGGGTACTTTACATAGATTCTCTTATTAAACCCATGCAATGAGGAAACCAAGGCTCAGATGAGGCTCTTCAGAGGCTCTCCAAGTCTGCCTAGCTCCAAAGCTCATGCCCTTTCAGGTGAGTAATGCTGTGGCCAGTGTACAACAAGGAGGCACCGCTCAGGACTGAAGGAACATGAGCAAACACAGACCCACAAGGGCCTGAAGTGTGTGAGAGGGGTGATTAATGCCATGTGACTAGAGCAGAGAAGATGATGGAAATACTGGCTAGAGGTAAGTTTGGGAAGGTCAGCTGGGCCTGGATTGTGAGGATCTTCTATTTACCAGCAAGTAATCTGAATTAAAATCCTGAGGCCAGTAATTTTCAAATGACATTCTAAGGACAATGCCCATATAAGAAGTTCTGAATATTTTTTTATATGGGGAATTTGGGGAAGGATTTATTTTAAGAAAAAAAAAGTGTTCTATTTCTAAAAATCGTATTTAAAGAAAACCCACAGGAGCAAATGGAGGGTCACTACAGACTTTTAATCATCCATATGTGCTTTAGAAAGATAAATATGGTGGCTGTGTGGGGAGAACGGTCATCTAAGGAAACAACTTTTGGACTAGAGACCAGTCAGGGGGCTTCAGAAATAATATAAGATAAAGCTTTTTAGGGTCTGCATAGACACAGACAGTGGTAGAAGGATGGATTCAATAATTAAAATATATAGAACTTGGTGGCAAATTTGCTGTGGGGAATTAAAAAAATCAAGAATGACTAAGTTTTCTAGTTCAAACAACATAGTAATAACCACTAACTAAGACTGAGAAAGTTTGGTAAGAGGAGTCGACTTGGAGAAAACAATTAGTTCACACTTGTTTCATTTTGACATGTTGAGTTTGAGGTGTCTGCAGGACACGCAGAAGAAGACATCACATATGTGAATTAATTAGATGGGGGAATTCTTTCACAGTGTATATCAAACCACCACAATGTACACTTTAAATATCTTATAATTTTATATGTCAATTATACCTCAATGAAGCTGAAATTTTTTTTAAAGAACTAATGAACCATAAAAAAAAAAGCATCACAAAGTAGACAGATCTATGAATGTGGAACATGAGAGAGTGGGGTTGACCCACTCATTTAGCAGGGACCACTCATTTTGCCTTCTCCCCTTCTTCCTCACAGGTATTAAACTCACCGTTTTCACAGAGCACATGGCCACTCATTTCCCAGCCCCTCTTGAAGCTACAGGTGGTCAGGAGTCTATAACCTCATCAATGCAATTTCAGCAGAAACACTATATACAATTTCTTTATCATTTCCTTTGGAAATTCTTGACCTTCACTTCCTGGGTGTTGGAACATAGACATGGTGCCACTGGGCTACTGCAGATGGTGCAGATAAAGACAGCGCCTTAGGGGATGGTGGAGCAACAAGAGATAAGAAAACTGAGATCCTATGTGACCAGATGGAGCAGAATCACGCACCTACCTCTTTGTTACAGCAGCTTAGCCTCACTCTGACTAATGCATGGGGCATCAGCATATAGTTCAAACCTCAGGATGAATGAGATCAGCAGAAAAAAAGAGAGAAAACTTAAAGGAACACAAACATGAACAACAATCTCTAACAAATGAAGAAAGGCCCTTTTACAAGACCAAAAAGAAACAGCCATAGGGGTAGGAGAAGGTCAAGAGAGAGGAGAGTACTTCGGACAGGAAGAAGACTGGTTTAGAAATATACAATGGGGCAGAGGAAAACTAAGATGGAGATTTAAAAGAGGCTAATCAATTTAGTGAAGAGCAAAATTTATCTTTGTTCTTTGCCAGAACAAAGTCAGTGAAGCAGTAGGGGTGGTGGCCTATTAAAAGTTAATAGGAAGGAAGGAAGCAGCTAGAGTTGCGGAAGACTACTGTTTCAAGAAGTAAAGAGGGGGCTTCCCTGGTGGTGCAGTGGTTAAGAATCCTCTTGCCAATTCAGGGGACACGGGTTTGAGCCCTGGTCCGGGAAGATCCCACATGCCGCAGAGCAACTAAGCCTGTGTGCCACAACTACTGAGCCTGCGTGTCACAGCTACTGAAGCCCACATGCCTAGAGTCCGTGCTCCGCAACGAGAGAAGCCACCGCAATGAGAAGCCTGCGCACCACAATGAAGAGTAGCCCCTGCTCGCCGCAACGAGAGAAAGCCTGTGCACAGCAATGAAGACCCAACGCAGCCAAAAATAAATAAATAATTATTTAAAAAAAAAAAAAAAAAAGGAAAGGGAAGAGAGACGGAAAAAAGTATTTTGACGGTCATTTTATATAGGCTTAAAACTCCTAAATATATGGTGACTCAAAGGAATTAGAAACCAAATAAGAAGGCTTATTTTCCATTCTATCGATAGATCTGATGGGTTCCCCTTGCCAGTACCAACGCTGTAAGTCAGAAGTAAGGGAGGAGGCCAGGGTCAGGTTTTATCCTAACCCTAGAACTTCCAATAGTTAGACAACATCCCAAGAAAATCTCTAAGATTTAACAATAACTTTTGGAAATTCACAGTTTTAAAAGTAAACTCTTCAGTAAAATTTTGCATGTTGACAAATATCTCCAAACTGCCATTGGTGGTGCCTCTGTTACAAGATGGCAACATAAAATCCACACGGGTGCATAAGACGGGAAGCTAGTGATGGTTAATTTCCCAAAAGACATGCTATCTCCATCTATCACATCCCTGCAGGTACAACACTCCCATCCAACTTTCCCATCCCCAAGAGAGGGCTCCAGGTGCATGCTCTTCTTTAATTGGTTTCTACTCTCACCTTCCTTTTAAGTCATCATTTTCTGGGATAATTGGTATCTGTGAATTTTCACTACAGTCCATGTCCTTCTACTGAAAAGGAACTTAAATTACAACCTAAGGAAGAAATAGATTCTCTGTTTAACTGAATTTTCCCTGTTGTTTAATAACTAGTTCCATTTGCTGCATTCTGTAGTTATACATAGAGAGAAAAGTTTAAAAAAAAAGAGTAAATTATGTTCATCAATATTTGAGCCCCATCTTCAGATAATTGATTTTATTAATTGATTACAATTTTATTCTAATAACTAGGCAATAGATTTTACATTAGTCCACATTCTTTTCTTTTACCTGCTAGTGAAATTTTATATGCACATTAATTGCTAAGTACAGGTTTTGCAAAAAATGTTTGAAAGCTATCTTGCAGTTTCCTTTGAATCACAGGATTTCATGAACGACTGTTTATCCCTTTCTACAGCTGTACTCTTCATATAGGTTATGGTGGGGATGCTATCAGTATAAACCAAGGGTAATATAAAAAATTTCTCTTTGAAATGCATCGCTGTGTTTAAAGATAAGCTGAATACATTATTCTTTATATTACACAGTAAACTCCTTCTGTTATACCATAAGAAGAGTTTCTCTCTGGTCCTAATTCCAGGAATAACTGTTTCATGTGAGCAACTGACATCATAATTTTCTAGATATTGAAAATCAAATAACCAACTGCTTCCTTCATAGGCTTCCAGTAAGCTTAGCACCAAATTACTGTTCTCCCCTTACAAATGCATAAGATTTTGTGGTATATATTTTTCAGAACTAGGCTCAGTCCTAAATCCATTTTACTTTCCAGCCCTTATCTTTCCTTTGCCTTAATTGTCTTACCTAATTTTAATTTAGCTTTTTCCTTATTCTCTCTATATATATTTGGGAGTTTCCTCAAATTTTAAGTAGGGAAGGATATAAATGGATGGATCAACTGATGGATTATTGATATACACACTTGATATTGCTAGGATTTCCATCCTAAATTAATGCATTCATTCATTCATTGAGCCATTCATTTGCCAAACACTGGTCCAGTTCCTGCTAAGGGAAAAGCATTGAAACAGGCACACAACAGATATATTGATGGCTCCTACCCTCAGGAACTTTACTTTGTGCAGGTAAGCCATAATATACAACTAATAATATATGATTAAAAAGTGATCAGTGTCATAAGAAAGTGCAATGAAAGTCTTATCTGACAAAGATTGCGTTGCCAACCTATGCTAAGGACCATCTTTCCATGAACCCAGAAGAGGAGGCTAAAGCTCTCTTCACACCACTGTTGGAAGTTTCAGGTGAATCAACATAAGTTATCAGTTACCATTCTGGACCGCTTCAGAGGAACTGTCTTCTCAAAATAGGGAAAAGATTAATATAATTTTTAAACTAATGGATTCCAGTCCAGCGATTCAGAAATAGTATTCACAGTAGTAAATTTTTCTACATGCCTTGAAAAACATCAAGACATTATCTTGCTTTTAGAAACAATTTTGTTTGTGTTGTCATAGTCACAAAATGTTTTATGCATGTAATATTATTCTAAATATTTATTAACAGAAACTTAAGTTATTCTTAATATCAGGTTTTTAATTTAAATTATGAAAGTTGGTTGCTTTACAGTCTAAATAAACTAAGTTCCACATAAGTAGTAGAGACAGAATTAAATAGGAAAAATGTCATTTAGGAGATATTTAGAGTCAGCTCCACTATGCCCTTTTTATTTTCTTTATTTTTTCAGGGCAATATAGTTAGTTAAGTTTTAGAATGAAAGACCACATTAAGAACAACAGTTCCTGAACATGATACACTGGTATCCTTGAGAAGGTCATTAATAAGCATTCTTTTATAAAAAAAAATATATATATATAAAGAGAAAAATATTTCATTGCAAAATACATTTGGAATCACAGACAATAGCAAGAATTCTCTGTAGCTTTCCCATATGCTAATGTGTATTAAAGAGGAAGGTGAGTGGGAAATGTGTAATAGATAGCTAGTGGGAAGCAGCCACATAGCACAGGGAGATCAGCTCGGTGCTTTGTGACCACCTAGAGGGGTGGGATAGGGAGGGTGGGAGGCAGACGCAAGAAGGAGGAGATATGAGGATGTATGTATATGTATAGCTGATCCACTTTGTTATACAGCAGAAACTAACACATCATTGTAAAGCAATTATACTCCAATAAAGATGTTAAAAAAAAAAAAAAAACAAGGGGAAGCTGAGTGGGAAGGAGCATACAAGGTATTAAATATTTCAATCTTATTTGACTCAGAACACTTTTTTTTTTTTTTTTGGCTGCATCAAGTGGCTTGCAGGATCTTAGTTCCCGGACTAGGGATGGAACGGAACCTCGGGCCACAGCAGTGAAAGCGCGGAGTTCTAACCACTGGACCTCCAGGGAACTCCCTCACAACACTTCTTAACGCAGAACATCTTTAACATTCCATGGGTCACTAGAGCGCCAGTTTGGTAAATGTTGCTCTAGGGCCCACTTCACATCACTGTCAGGTGTTCTCAGATAAATCAAATGTGAGACCTTAATGGAGCTTCTGGTATTTGGATGAAAACAGAAAGAAGAGTTGAGGGAGAAGTGCTAATTTAATATGAGTTTCTCCCACACAAAATCCCTGAGCAAATCAGAGTCATATGTCTCTGTGGTAGCTAAGTAATGCCTCCACCACAAGATGTCCACGCCCTAATCCCTATAACATGTGAATGTCACCACAGATGGCAAAAGAGACCTTGCAGGTGCGATGAAGCTAGGGGATTTTGAGATGAGAGATTATCCAGATGGACCCAGTGTAACCCCAAGGATCCTTATGAGGGAGGCAAGTGGATCAACAAGGGAGAAGGTGATGTGATGACAGAACCGGAGGCTGGAGTGATGTTTTTTGAATATGGAGGATGGGGTCAGGAGCCAAGAAATGCAGGCAGCCTCTAGAATCCAGACAAGGCAGGGAAACAAATTCTCCCCTAGAGCCTTCAGAGGAATCACAGCCCTGCCAACACCTTGGTTTCAACCCAGTGAAACCCACTTGGGACGGCTGATCTCCAGACTGTAAGGTAATACATTTGTGTTGTTTTAAGCCAGTAAATTTGTGGAAATTTATTACAGCAGCAATAGGAAATTAATATAGCCTCTTAGTAGTCAAAAATTTAAAAATAACTCTTATGAATCATAACTCTAGCTTTCAGCGGTTTAAACTATTGTTTTGTTAAACTATTGTTTTCTTTGGTGGAAAACGGTTTTAAGAGAAGCACCAGATATCTGTGAACACTGAAAATAATTGGGGGTTGAGAGTCACTCACCTTTTACTTCATATATTTCTTCTATTGAATTTTTTATAAGAAGCACTTATTGGGACGTCTCTGGTGGCACAGTGGTTAAGAATCCGCCTGCCAATGCAGGGGACACGGGTTCGAGCCCTGGTCCGGGAAGATCCCACATGCCGCGGAGCAACTAAGCCCGTGTGCCACAACTGCTGAGCCTGCGCTCTAGAGCCCGCAAGCCACAACTACTGAGCCCGTGTGCCACAACTACTGAAGCCTGTGTGCCTAGAGCCCGTGCTCCGCAACAAGAGAAGCCACTGCAGTGAGAAGCCCACGCACCGCAACGAAGAGTAGCCCCCGCTCGCCGCAACTACAGGAAGCCCATGTGCAGCAAAAAAAGACCCAACGCAGCCAAATAAATAAATAAATAAAAGAAGCACTTATTATTTTAATGGAAAACAATTAGTTGAAATTAATAAAATAATTTGGGTTTGGATATTCAGTGGGGTCTATCAGAAGTTCATGCATCTTTTCATAGTCAGAAATAACCATGCCCTTCTGTAAAGCTGCAAGAGCTGACCCAGTTAGGCAAGGGTATTGATGAGTGCAGGAATAAGTGTTTATGCAGCAAACCTACACCTAAGAATGATTGGGTCAGTGTTGGATAATGTTTTGTGGGTATAATTCTTCCAGCAAGGAGGCCAGGAAGGTGTCTACGTTGCCAGACTACTGGGCAAAATTTCCAAGAAACGGCAGGCCTCTTGCTCCTACTCCTACAGAGAGAAAGAGAGCCACTCAATTCACCAGTTTCCTTCTGATTCAAGATAACTCCAGATCTGTTTGTAAGCCAGGTCTCTGTCAGCTGGCACAATATGTAAAAATGTTAAATAGCTCCTGAATAAGAACTCAGGCCAAATAACTCTCCATCTCAGAAGCTCAGACAGAGTTCAAAAGTGTTTTTCCTTGTTAACATTTTTTAAACTTGTTAATAATTAGCCATGTTACTGAACACACAACATGAAAGCTTTTAGATACTCAATCTGATATTAAAATCAAATAAAAGAAGCTAAAAAAAATAAAAGAAACTGAAAGGTTGTTCAGCCTTCTAAATATGCACTGTGAGTTTGGGGGGTATTTTGTTTGGTTGGTTTTGTTTTGTTTTGTATCACACACTTGCTTAAAGACGAAGATGTTGGGGCTTTAATCTCTAAAAAGAATGCATCCAGTCTTCACTCAGGCAGTGAAGTGAAGGACCACATCTTCTGTAACAGCGATTTTCACTGCATCTAGATTGTAAAGTAACAACAAAAAGAAGCATGTAATTTCTTCTCTAAAACCGAAGCCAGTCCTAAAGGCATTTAAGAGGGCAGCTGTCAGGGCTTCCAGAAGTGTTGTGTGGCCCATGGAGGAGGGAGGATATTACTTGGTGAAAAGCTGAAGAAATCAATTCTCAAGTAGAACAGTATGAAAGGTGTGCACTTCCGCTTTACCATTTTACACGATGCTGCTTCTAAGAGACAGCTGGCTGCAGTGGTAATGAGCTAACCTTCTGTACTACACTTATCTGTGTTGGAATCCTGGGTCTTCTAGGGGACTCTGAGCATTGCTTAACCTTCCTGTTTCTTCATTTGTAAAATGAGGACAATAGTACTAACACAGTTATTCATAAGGCTGTTGGGATTGAATGAACTAATGTATGTAAAGTGCTTCTAAGCACCTAGGTATAACAAGACATTGCATATGTACTAGCTCTTATGGTTTTACCTCTACATTTTTCTGTCCCTAAATGAATGTTCAGAATATTAGCAGCCAGCTATATTCTCCCCGTGAACAGTCCAGGGACTAAATTATGGACCCTCTAGGGGTACAAGCCCTTATCCCCACCACCACCACCCCTGACCCAACCCAGAATCTGCCCCTCGATCCAGAACTAAGAATTTCTGGAGGACAGAACTCATACCATTCCCGGAAGCCTTTACACCAGCACTCAGCCTACCCCTTCCAAGGGAAGCTCCTTCAAGCCAGGCAAGGTGTTCCCCTTCTGTGGAGCCTCACAGAAATATTAATGCTGAGTGGAAAGAAAGCTCTCTCTGAGGGATGTGCTGCACTGCATGCTGGCTGTTACTGTCCCCCTTAACCACCTTATTCCTACTATGCTCTGGACCAATGCATGAGAATCATCTGATGAAAATTCAGATTCCTCAGTCTACCCTGAGATTCTGACTTGGTAGCTGAGGTAGGGCCCCAGGAGAGGCCACAGACCACACTCTGGGAAACCTGCCTGTTCCAGGCAGAGATGCTTAACCTAGTGCCAGCTGTTACAGCAGGACCTCATCTTATTTCTCTTTGTACCACCAGATCTAGCACTTAGTAGTTGCTTAATAAAATTACTGTTGCATGAATGAGTGAAAGCAGGAGGAATAACACTTGTCCTTCATAGACAGGAGAAACAATCTATTGCCCAACGCATAAAGGAGTGCAAACCTAGCAGAGAAAGATCACAAGTTGACATTTTTAAGAGGTTTTCCTCTTTAGGAGTTCCAGGTACAGAGAATGTACAAGACAAAATTTCAACTTCTACATATAATTTTTTAAGTCATCCTTCATCCTAGGTTTAGATTTTTTTTTTTTTTTTTGCGGTACGCGGTACTCTCACTGTTGTGGCCTCTCCCATTGCAGAGCACAGGTTCTGGACGCGCAGGCTCAGCGGCCATGGCTCACGGGCCCAGCCGCTCCGCGGCATGTGGGATCTTCCCGGACCGGGGCACGAATCCGTGTCCCCTGCATCAGCAGGCGGACCCTCAACCACTGCGCCACCAGGGAAGCCCTAGAAATTTTTTGATTGAACAACAGACATGGGTCATTCCTGCTTAAAATTGATCACTGACATCTGAACTAACTTGTCATGGATTAATCATAAAGTGACTGAAAAAATAAGCGGCCTCTGTGTTCTTGACCTTCTTTCCTCTGCTTTATACTTTATTTTTCATTTAAGTAGCAAAGCCATTCTATGAGAGTTTGTGATACTCCAAATCTCAATTAATATACCAAATGGCAGTCATCTTAACCAAAACCACACCTTAATACTTAAAAGTCATTCAAATTTGGCAAAATATTTAGCCTCACCACTCTTTAAAGACTCAGCACACATTCATGGTATCTTTCTGTCAAAGTAGAGTATCACTAGAATTGCCAAAAGTACCTCTTGTTTTCCAGACTGTTACTAAAATATGTGTGTGCTCCTTCAGCAGATTTCATTGAAAATAGCCTGATCCTGGCATCAGGGAGCCAACCATCCTCATCCAGTCTGCAGGGCTGACTCCGTTATTATCTTCCGCATATCATTTCAAATCACTTAACTTTCCGCATTCAGTATATCTAAGAAACCTGGGACCAGTGAAAGAAAAGTGCTTGTCAGCTATTCTATAGGAACATGGGAAAAAGAAATGAGGTAATGCTGAGAAGGGCCAGTTTTATCCAATCACATGAACAAAGGAATTGTGCAAAATGTCTCCTTACTTCATGGACAGATGGTGCTTCTGAGAATTGAAAGATTAGAGCAGAAAGTAAGGAGAGGAGGTGCTAGAAGCCTAAAACCCTAGGAGAAAGAGGGAAGGGTGGCCATGATTTGATAGGGGAAAGTAGAGGAATAAAGCTAAGATGAAAACCTAAGATGAGGAATACATGGGAAAGAGAAATGCCAAGAGCACAGGAGAAATAGTCATTCTCATGAGTTGCTAGCAAAAATAATTTAGTGTATCAACTTTCAGGCAAATTGCATTTATTCTAGAGTAATGTTTGATGGGAATGTTAATTGGTCATGGTTCTATTTGCAAGGCAGAGGAGAGGCACACTCTATTTCTACTGGTCATGGTTAGAACTTAGTGTTGTTTGCATTCTACCTATTCTTTTTTTGGACTGAGACAACCTGAAAAGCAGTTTCTCCGTATGTAGCCAGCCTCTGCGACAGGAAGCTGCGGCCCCAGAACTTCCAGGTGGGTCTCCATCAAGGCTAATACTAGAGTGACAGAATGGTCTCTCAGCAAAAGGCTCAGAGGAGCTAAGACTTTTTGGTTTTTATTTTTTCATTCCTGAAAACAGTTGGAAAAAGAACAATCATTACTGCTCAGATTGGGGGCAAAAGTGAAGAAAGGGAGAAAAGTAGCACTACATACTGAGCATCTATTTGCCTGGGGCTGTCCATTGGACTTTGCATGTGCTATTTCATTTAACCCTCAAATGTTAACCAAGTTCATCTTACTGAGCACTTACTATGTAGTAAGCACTGTACCAAGCATTTTGATAGATTGTTTCAAAGATTAAATAAAATCAGGAATTGGATATTACTGTTATTCCCAATATATGAATGAAGAGAGTGAGGCTTAGAAAGGATAAATAAGTTGCTCAAGGTCATGTGATTAATAAGTGACCCAGGGTTAAAATACATGTCTGTGTGACTCTAACTCTTAGGTTTATACTAAACTAACACTCAGAAAGTAAAAAATCCAATAATTATTTTTCTATTAAAATATAAATATCTTAAAATTCTATAGTTTTCTCATATGCTTACGTATGTATAATGAATAGTAAATACAGTATGAAAAAATATTTAATCCAAGAAATAGCAAAAGAAACACTCTAAATATCCATAAATAGGGACCCGTTAAATTACGGTACAGTAAAATGCTATATGGTCTTTAAAAGAATAAGCCAACTGTACTTAGACTAATCAAAAAGTTGCTGAGGGGAACTTTTTTATTTTGCAATAAATGCAAAAATGAATGGAGAACTAGAAAATTATTTTGCAACCCCTAATGGAATAATGGACTGAGGCAGTAATAAACACTGGATGTCAAAAACATTAGACAAAATGTTGATGGGAAGCTTTACAATAGGCAGATCAGATTGACACCACCCAAATCCTCTGCTCAATCTTTGAATCACTCAAAATCAAACGTGAGACATATGAGCCTCTTAAGGTGATGCAGCAAGAGCACAGCAGGCACCATCTAGGAAGGATTCTTGCCAAAAATATTCAATCTGAATCCAATCAAGCCTCAAATACAAGGGACAGAGGAACAAGCTGAACAACACATGGACGGAACAGTCAAATCCAGAAGGTGTGGTCTTCTACAAGATAAATGACTTAAGTTTCTTAAATGAATGGATGCCTTTTTTTAAGGAAGATAATTATTAAAGTTTAAAAGTGTCAATGGATGCCATATGTGGACCTATTTTACTTTTAATTTAAACAAAACAACTTTAAAAAGATATTTTTGAGAAAATTAGGTAAATTGAAAAATTGATTGGGTTTTAGATTATTAAAAAATATTGGGCTTCCCTGGTGGCGCAGGGGTTGAGAGTCCGCCTGCCGATGCAGGGGACACGGGTTCGTGCCCCGGTCTGGGAAGATCCCACACGCCGCGGAGCGGCTGGGCCCGTGAGCCATGGCCGCTGAGCCTGCGTGTCCGGAGCTTGTGCTCCGCAACGGGAGAGGCCACGCAACGGGAGAGGCCATAACAGTGAGAGGCCCGCGTACCGCAAAAAAATAATAAATTAATTTTCTGAGACGTGATAATGGCATTGTAGTAGGTTTTTGTTCAGTATGTCTTAGGAATACATACTAAAGTATTTATGGGTGAAATTACGTGATATCTTGGATTTATTTTAAAACACTCCTGAGAAAAAAGGAGAGCTATAGTTGAAACCAGATTAGCAAAGGTATTCTTACGGAAATCGTCCAACATATACAATAGCAGAGAAATAATACAATGAATCTGCATTCATCCAACTTCAACATTTTGCCTATCTTGATTCAAGTTATTCCTCCCACACATATCTTTTCTTGTATATTTTACACTAAATCTCAAACATCAGACAACATATCATTTCACTCATAAATATATCAACATGTATCACTAATCAATAAGGAGTTTTTCTTTTTCACATAACAACTAGGCCAATATCACATGGAACAAAATTAATGATAATCTCTTGATATTTTCTAACATACAGTAAGATTGTCAAAATATTGATATGTATGTTGAAGCTGGATAATAGATATCTGGGAGGGGTCATTATACATGCTAATCTTGTGTATGTTTGAAATTTTTCATAATAAAACACTTGCTTAAAAAATAAGGAACTTTGTATGTACTGATATGGAAAGATGCTCAAGACATATTAAGTGAAAAAAGACACAGAATAGTGTACGTACTATGCCATAATTTGTGTTTAACAAGATATAGAGATATGTGTGTGTACATATATACATCTATATAGATAGATAGATAGATAGATATGTATATATATATATATAGAGAGAGAAAGTCATGAAATACAACCGGAAAATACACATGGAACTAAAAACAGTGATTGTCTCTGAGGAGGGGAACTAGAGCACAGGGGAAGGAAGAAGATATGTTTATCCTTTTGTATCTTTTGAATTTAGGGTTGTATATTATATATTCAAAAACATAAATCATTCATAAATTAAAAGAAAAGAAACAATGTATAGACACCTGGTGTATCATGTATCATCAAAACTAATCATTAACTGTGATTATCAGTCACTGCTTAAACTAATCTAACTTTGGTATCCTACCAGATTTATGTTGGAAAATTGCTCTGATATCTCTAAAATCAGAAATCTCCAGCCATCTGTTTAATCCAATGTTCTGTTCTGGGTTTTCAAGCTACTATGGTCTAAAAGATTGCCACTTCAGCTTATTGTTATCTCCCTTACTTACTACCTCATGTTTGGCTTATTCTGGTTCAAACCTTTTCATATTTCTATGTTCCAGCGTTTCCTCAGTAGAGCAAAGCCTCTCTGTTTATTTCTCTGGTGGTTAAGCTGAAAGCAAGACCACCTTTCAAAACTGTCCCACATCCAAATGAGACCTGTATTACAATCCAGCTGCTACAGATCATTTTCTGCCCTTCCAACCTAGCTAAGTGTTGATCAACTAACATATACCAGTCTGGATGTCATTACGGGGGATTTGCCTTCTTTCCAAATTAAATTTTAAATAATTTAAACAGATTAGTGCCTAAACACAAAAATATATAGTTGTCTCTTTACAGCAACAATTTAGGTTTAACTGAGGCAGCATATTGGGAGCTTATAAAGCACCAAGTCATCTCCTTTTTAAATATTTTTTTTTCTAAATTTCTTCTTTTCAATCCCAAATGGAAAATGAAGCCAGAGTACATAACAAATAGAAAATCATGGAATGTTATTCCCTGTGTGAAACTTTAGAGCAACAATTATTTTTAGTAACATCTGGGCCAAATGTTCTTACAGGATTCAGTTTATTCTGAAATTAAATACCATACAATATCAGGATGAGGAGTTTAAAATTCTGCCGTATTACTCCACAAGTAACTTTACAAGTAGAAAGAATATGCTTTTATACATACCAACAGTTTAGTAAGCATAAAATATACAACATGGAGAAATAATAGTCTTTTCTGGACAAAACATAATAATTGTGTGACTGTGAATTCACGCAAAATCTACTTTGTAAATCAGCTTCATTCTTCATTATGGATGCTTAATGTTTCTTTTATTATAAAACCCAATAATATTGAGTTATGAGGAAAAGTTATGAATGGCAGAGTTGATGTTTGAACACCAAGATGAGAAAAAAGATCTAATATGTAAACCTTTCTGGAACCTATTTTTCATTAACACTTGAATAGCACATTTAAGGGTATACTTTCAAGTGTCACAAACAAAACCTGCAACAATGGGTAGGTATTCTGAATGGCTAGCATGAAAGGATTTGTCAAATTGCTTTGCTAAAAACCAAGGCACAAGCAGTTCAGTTTGGATTACTTAGATATTTTCTGTTTTTCTACGATGTATTCTCTTAAGAAGTCAAAGAAATCCTACTTTGAAGTTTCAACCACTAAGCTTACACCTTTAGAGAGCTGGCCTCTGAGTGGATGGTAATTTTGTGAACAAGCAACATCCTGTACCAGCTACTGTGCCCAGCTGAGAAGGCAAAAGTAAAAGTCGGCCTCTCTCTCGAGGAACTTAAAGAAATCTAAGCTATGAGGGCAACTGACTACCCAAGTTCGGGGACGTGAACTAATATACAAAAGGAACAAAATATAACAAATATGATAATGTGCTTTTTTAGATTTTTAGTAATATCGTTCTGTGAAATAACTGTATTAGTGCATTAAATTACATTGATTACCTTTAGGAAGTCCTTAATCATTGCAAAACTTTATAGTAAAAGTTTACCATGTTTTGGATAAAGCTAAAAGAGCTACCCTTTTAATAATAAGGACCTGTAATGCAAAATTTTGTTAAATTACATTTTCATTAGGAACTTGCTACGGGGACTGTCTTCTAGATACCGAAAGTAGAACTAACAAGCAGGTAAGTATTAGCTCTAAGCATTCCCTGTACCTTTCAACCATATCACACCATGATTCATTAATACAATGAAATCTTACCTAAAATAAAGGCATTCCCTCCTCATCTGTAAATCAACATCCTCCCCATCACCAAATCTGTGTTGTATGTAGATAAAAAGGGCTTTGTCACAACCTTTTAGTTTGTGTACAAAACTCAATAGAAATCTATAGTTGAAACAATAAGTTATAAGAGAAAGCGCTTTAGACTTCGAAAGACCCGGTTGGAATCTCAGCTAACAAGTCATGTGCTTTGGGGCAAGTTTACCTTACCGTCTGTGAAATGTCCATAAATAAATGAAATGTTGGTACCGGGTATAGCATATGGGAAGTGCTGAGCACGTGGTAATTGCTATTGTTATTATTATTATTGCTTATGATACTTCCTCAAAATGTGATAAAAAGGCACAAATCAAATGGGGTAAGATTAAAATAAAGGATCTAACTGAGTCAGTAAAACCCAATACTGAGTCTTGAATGATAGAATTGTCTTTACAACTGAGGACAGTAGATAGTCTTTTTCTAAATCAGTATACACAGAACGGTTTTTCTACCCAGTCTTCTCAAAGGCTGTGATGTAGTGGGGCTTTCAAATGTAGTGTTGTGCAATAGCTCTTCATGCCTTCTTTTCCATGCTCAAGACAAAGGACAAAAATATGCTGAAGACCTACACCAAACCCAAAGCCCAAAAGACAATAAACAGCTTTCACAAGGAAGCCCTCCATCTAAACAGTTTAGAAAGTTGGGTGTAAATTAGGCTTAAGAGATTGTACCAAAAAGCAGCATTAATTAAACCAGACTGGAGTGTAGAAGCTTGAATTCATGATCAGAAAAATCAATCTATAACTTCCATTGACCCCAAACTGCAATCTCAGATTTCACATTGAAGCTGGCAGAGTTATAGCACAGTAAACAGTAGCATCTGGCTCTCATGTGGGATGGTGTATACAATGGACTGATCCATAACTTTAGTCTACTTTAGACATTTAGATGGATGGGCTAAGAGCCCAGTGTGTTATAATAACCCTGAAAAGCTTTTGGCTCTGCCTGTGAACACATTAGCATTAACTTAAATCTGTTGCTTTGTTTACCACAAGAGGTATTTTCTTGTGCTTTCAGCCTAAATGGAACCAGTTAAAGGCACCCAAGACCTAAGAGTGAAATTTACAACCAAGACAGCAGCTATTCATTGTATTGAGACTCTGGTGAACATCCTTTTTGTTTTTTGGATTTCCTCTTAAGTTACATCTTTTTAAAATAAGTGGTACCTTTATTTGGAGTCTCTGTCTCTCCACAGTAGGAACATTAATGCCTAATTTCCCTTTTCTGTTTTTTTCCCCTCTCCATAACCTGAAGCTGAAAATAAAAAATCAGAGGGTTCCTTGACTATGTCACCATTTAGAAATGTCACACATGCAGCCATTTGTTTCTAAGCTAGAGAGTGCAGGCTCTTTAGAACAGTGTTCCAATTATTCTTGTTGAAACCACTCAAAGCTACCAGAACTAATTTCTCCCAATATATCACTATAGTTTAACGTCTGGAATGAAAAGATGCCCTCACTGGACCAGTAGAAACTGACGATTGCACATTAAGGATATAATCAGAGGGCCTCTGTATTGTAGTCAAGGTTTCCAAAAAATGTAATTAAACAACACCCAACCTAATTATGTGTTTATTGCTTTTACAAATAGCATTAACATAGACAAATTACATGTGACATTTATTCATAATTATATTGATTTCAAAGAAATATGTGAATCTCACCCTGACTAAAATTAGACTGGATAATTTACAGATGGGCATTCTAATACCATTAAGGAACAGCATAACATTGTGTTACATTTTAAATTTCATTATACTCATAAGCAGGCATTGTAGTATTCTTTATATTCTATCACTCAATCAGTAAGTATTTTTTGAAATCTCTTTGGGGTCTAGCAGTAATCTAAGGAGAGAAGGTCAAGCTGAAACTTTATTTTAAATTAAACATCCCTTATACATGGTTTTAAATATGTCACCATAAATAGGGCCTGCATAAACAAAGAACATTAATATGACTCCGAAAACTACCCAACTGGGAAGAAGCTTCTAAATGATCTTGTGGTATTTGATTTGCCAAAACTGAACAATAATCCCTTTATTAATTAGGGTGGTCCTCATTTCCGGTACGGCAAGATTGGAAAACTAATGATCAGGTATTTGAGATCTCATCACATGACCTACAAAGAATATATACATGCTATGCCCCTAAGAAAAAGAAACTTAATTTTCTCTTTAAGGACTTTCCAACCTATTCCAAGATATTCTTAGGCAAGTGAAATGGCAGTGGTTTTATTATTCCAGCAATACCATAGCTAAATAAAAAGAAAAAGAACCTGAAATTGAAAAAACACCTAAGTTTGTAGGAAAATACTCTTTCCTTAAGTTATGTGACTGCAGAGGTGCACTGAGATCTAGGTTCTGGTCCTGATTCTGTCACTCATCACATGTATAACTCTGGCCAGTTTCCCCCTCTGTAAAATAAGGGGGTGAACTGTCAGTCCTTAAGGTTTGTTCAGCTCTAAGTTCCTAACTGCGCATGTCTTCCCTGAAAAGTAGTATGGGGTATAGGTGGCCTCTGCATTAATCATAACCTGCCCAAAGTAATGATTAAGACAAGGGAACATAAAGACAGTAAATGGAGCTTGTGCGAGTGAGATGGGGAAATGGGTAACTTTTCTTCCATTTCTTTTCATAGCAGTGTATTAATTTTTGAAGAAAAGAAATTCTAAAACTCCCATAAATGGGCATCTCTACCCTGAGAAGCAGGACTTGTTTGCTTACGGAGAGATGAGGGTTCCTCAAGTTTCTATCCAAGGAATCAACACGCCCAAGCATGGACATCACTTCATCAGGCTTCCCCTCAGAGAGATGGTGTTTGGCACATGGCCAGAAAAGGGGGTGTGGTCTCAGGCTGGTCAGAGAAGGCAGAGAGAGAGGGCTGGGTCAGTAATACCTCTGAAAATATTCCTCACACTGGGCTCACCTACTCTCCCCCGGCAGAGTACCAGCTGCATTTCCTCTGCCCTTTTTGTCAGCGTCTCTGGAATAGCTCACAAATTTACAAGCAGTGATAGGGCCCTTTCCAGCATAAATCTGCCTTCACTCAACAATATGGAAGGAGGACAAGGTAGGGTGGGGCGGGACAAGGGGAAGCTCATTTTTCTATGCTTCATTTGATTTGGTTTGTACTCTATTCCACAGAGTCACAGGATGAATTGGAACCCTTTCTGCACTGAGTGCTCATGCGATTTAGTGGAATAAAATGGCAAGTGAATAATCCATGTTCACAACACTATGGGTGGGGCAAGCTCTTGTCTGTTGTTTGATGTTCTGTGACTTAAATCATCTATTGCAAAAGGCTATAAAAAAGAATAGACCTCATCTCAGCTTACTTTCTTTGCTCCCATCTCACCATCTTTCCCACCCAAAAGTTTCTTCAATGGCTACATGTTTCTGGAACCAGTCTTTGGCCCCAAAGCCTACAGTTTGTGCAGAGACTCACAGAAAAGACTAGGGTTATCCCTCAAAATAAAACAAAAAAAAAAAAGAATAAATATTTTACAATGCTTAAAGATATAGCCTAATTATTTATTTGCTATTGTCTTTCAAGTGGACATCCTATACCTTGACCTAAAACTCTGTCAAGTTTTCATAGAAAAGTACTAAGGCAAAGAAACAATTTGTTCTCCTAAATTTCCCTTTAAAGTCCCTTCCAACCACACACACTTATTTTCACTTATCTCTAAAATAAATTTAGTGTCATATGCCCAGAAGAAACAGTAAGATGTTATTGAATTTATTCCCTTGCTCTCCAAAAAGCCCACACCTAAACATTGCCAAGGTGAGGATCTCTTCTGATGCATGAGTGTGGGAATGTGATGCTTGTTACCAGCAAAAAACCAAAAAGCAGTGCTTAGAAATCTGTGCTGTAGCACTTCTCACTGCTCTTTAATTGGGCTTTTGAAGCAGGCAACAATTTGCTTGCTGGGTAAAAGGGGAGAGAACTCCATCATTCTTCCACTACCGGCACCTGTTCTGCCAGCTGACCCCACCTAATATAAATTAGACCATTAAAAATCGCAATTTACCAGTAACTACCTAAATCTACATGCTCCTCACTGCTGGTTCACCCTCCTTCCTCTCTCACCACCCACTCACCCAAAGCAGAAAAGAGGCGGCAACCACTAAATATTTATCCAGCACAGACACAGCCAATATCTTAACAGAAGCAGTGATTCTGACCAAGAGAGCCACCACCCTCTTTCCCCTCTCCCTGCTTACCATACAGAGAATACCAAGTCCACTCATGGGTCTGTGAATCTGAAATCAATTCGCTTTAACCAGCTCTAACAAATCTACCCTACAATTACAAAAATAGAAAATGAAATTCAGAAAGACACTTCCTGTGGAGAACAAACAGAAATCAGGGCTGGGGGACATTTGCACATCAGTGCTGCCTATGAACTCCAGGATGGCACAGAAAGCAATGCTGCCCAGCCCAGATCCGGGAGAGTGTTTTACAAAGGGCTTCCAGAAACCCCCATCAACACCAGTGTTTCCTTTCCACTTCCAAAATGCTCTGAATAAAGACCTTCTTTAAGCACTTACTGGGAGCAGCAGCTTCTCTCAGCAATGCGCCTGTGAGTCACGCAGCAGGAGGGGTCCCGGAGCAGGGCAAATCGGAGAGCCCCCAGCTTCCCAGCAAGCTGATGTCTAGCAGACAGTAGCCCAGGAGCCGACTTTCCCATTACAGCTTCAGACTGTAATCCATGCGCTTTCGGCGGGCCAGTCCCAGCTGCCCACAGAGCACCACATGATCTGCTCTGACATCAGATCAGCCAGACGTGACAGCCCATCGGCCAGCCTCTTCCACACTCATGGGTTGCATCATTTGGGTGCCTTTAGTTTGCCTTTAAGCAGGTGGTACAGAGTAAGGAACTGTTGTTTTCTCACAAAATGTTTTTTTTTTTTTCCTGATTCCTTCTGTTTCTAACAGAAGGAAAAAATAAGAAAGAAAGCACTTGAATTCGTTTGCAGCCAGAATTTATCAGCTATATGGGAAGTAACTGGACTTCCACACCTGGTTCAGGGAAGGTGAGGAATGAGCCACTGTCAAGATGCCAATACCAGGGGGGTGATTTCATCTGCAAATCACCACCACCTCCCCCATGTTTCTGTAGATCATCATGTATATAATATATGATATTATATATATCATAAAATAGCAGTGGGTTTTGTGTAGATTTTATAAGCTAGGCACCACTGATGTTAGTTCATGGAAGATGTCAGGGAGGTAACCACTAGACTCAGTGCCAATTACAATAATTCCACCGTGAGGGCACTCATATACAGTCCAACAGAAATAGACTTGTAGATCTAGACGGACAGAGGTAAGTAGGTAGAAAGTCAGGATGATCTATTCTTGCTTGTGTTCATTCATTCAGTAACGATTTATTGATCACCTGTTAGGTACCCAGCACAAGGGGGGAATATTAAATTGGGGGGGTGAATATTTGAACAATATGCATAGTTTCAAGTTTTTTTTTTTAATTTGCCACAGGGCTTCTAATTCTATTTCTGTAATATGCTGTGGAAATAATAGCTTTATGAAGGCTTTTTACGATATGTTCTGTGTCGAATACTGAATCTGACGGCTGATAACAAAACCATGTTCTACCCTAATTTCATTATGATAAATGGGGATAAATGTAACTTTTAAGGAAAGAATAACCAAAATTATTAAGCTTTTATGAAGCAAAATCATAGCCAAGGTAGGCAGCAAGGACCAGAAATGTATTCTTCCCTAATCAAGAGGAGAATTCACTCTGTGTGCTTTAACTATATTACTTCCTGTGAATTTGGTTAATCAACTGCATTTCAGATATTTATGTGGAAACAGGAGCTCCCTAACCAGCTTAGAAACCCATTGAATGCCATGTACCTCGGTATTATGTACAGTGATTTAAACATAATAGGTGTTCAATAAGTAGTAAGAATAAATGAATTGACTCAAACAGTTTTATTCTTTATGTGGCTTATTCCCAATAGAGATCAAATGGAAATTAGTTGCCTCATGGAATCTCATATTGAATTCCATAGTCACAAGCAACCAGGTAATCTTCTCAGCGGTAAACATCACAAGTTTGATGCAAAACAAATAGATGACTTAAATATTACATATAAAATAACAAATAGATTATTAGATTAATAATTATATAGATAATAGATTGCGATTAGATTAGATTGCTTCCATAACAAAGAGGATATGTAGATACTATCTAATCACTGATATTATAGCTTTAATAAATGCATAAGAAAACAATACAGTCCACTTTAAATATAAAGAACAAAGCTGAAAAGCTGCTCAACATCACTAATTATTAGAGAAATGCAAGGCAAAACTACAATGAGGTATCACCTCACAGCGGTTAGAATGGGCATCATCAGAAAATCTACAAAGAACAAATGCTGGAGAGGGTGTGGAGAAAAGGGAACCCTCCCGTACTATTGGTGGGAATGTAAATTGATACAGCCACTATGGAGAACAGTATGGAGGTTCCTTAAAGAACTAAAAATAGAATTATCATATGATGCAGCAATCCCACTACTGGGCATATACCCTGAGAAAACCATAATTCAAAGAGTCCTGTACCATAACGTTCATTGCAGCTCTATTTACAATAGCCAGGACGTGGAAGCAACCTAAGTGTCCATCGACAGATGAATGGATAAAGAAGATGTGGCACATATATACAGTGGAATATTAGCCATAAAAAGGAACAAAAAAATAATAATAATAATAAATAAATAAAAAGGAACAAAACTGGGTCATTTGTAGAGACCTAGAGACTGTCATACAGAGTGAAGTCAGAAAGAGAGAAAAAAATATCGTATATTAATGCATATATGTGGAATCTAGAAAAATGGTACAGATGAACTGGTTTGCAGGGCAGAAATAGAGACACAGATGTAGAGAACAAACGTATGGACACCAAGGGGGGAAAGTGATGGGGGGGTGGGGAGATGGATTGGGAGATTGGGATTCACATATGTACACCAATATGTATAAAACAGATAACTAATAAGAATCTACTATATTTAAATAAATTAATTAAATTTAATTTAAAAAACAAAGCTAAAATGTTTTTGGTTATTCTGTAGGAAAAAGCATATTAATACACTAAGATACAAGAAAATGAAAATGATATATTTTTCTACTTAAGAAATGTCCTTTAGTTTCTTGGCATTTTGCTCACCTTTAACTTTATAAACATAATTAACTCGAACATTTTAAAATAAGACTTCCCAGGGCTTCCTGGTGGCGCAGTGGTTGAGAGTCCGCCTGCCGATGCAGGGGACACGGGTTCGGGACACGGGTTCGTGCCCCGGTCCGGGAAGATGCCACATGCCGCAGAGCGGCTGGGCCCGTGAGCCATGGCCGCTGAGCCTGCGTGTCCGGAGCCTGTGCTCCGCAACGGGAGAGGCCACAACAGTGAGGGGCCCACATACCAAAAAATAATAATAATAATAATTCCCAGATATGTGTCTGTACCAACACTCCACTTAGCGATCTTTTGCCATTATCTCTTACTATATAGGCTAAGTGAGAAATTTGGCTTCACAGACAAAATGCTACTTCCAAATCTATACAGCTAATAAAAATTTAATATTCAAAAGACTATCAAAAGAAAAAAAAAGACTATCACTGCTACTGCTAAAACCCTAGTTCAATCTGCATCATCATTTGTCTCCTAGACTATGGCAACTGCCTCCACTCTGTCCTCCATTCAGGAAGCAGAATGTTCTTCTTGAGCCAATTGAATCACTCTTTTACTTAAAACCTTCCACCAGTTTCCCATCTCATTTAATTCCTTACCATGGCCCTTAAAACCCTTCAATAATAGTGCATAGATGTTTCTCAAGAGCCTTTCCTCTCTAGTAAGTAACATACTGAACATTACTCTCCTTGACTGAATTATTGTTCTTTAAGGAATTAATACATTTTCTATAATTGATTTATTTCATTAGGGTAGACTATCAGAAAATGAAATTATTGCATCAAAGCATATGGTCTTCTTCCAAAGTAATAATGTTTAAGCTAGATACATAGTTGACTGTCCAAAGACTAGAGCTCCCAACCTCCCTTGCAGCTGGGTGTGGCCTTGTAAGCAGAATTCTACCTCTCTTGCTTAAAAGAAAATTGCTTCTCTTAAGAGTTCTTTTTTTCCCCTTCATGCAAATTGGAACACAGACTTACCTGTGACCGAGCTTTAACCACACAGCTTTAACACTTTGGAAATGGCAGGGCAAGAGAATGGAAGGAAAAGTGGCCCCTGAATAATGACAGAAAGCAGAGCTGTTCTTCCAACCCAGACCACTCACTATGGACTGTTATATGAGAGAAAAATAAATTTGTTTTTTTAAGACACTTTATTTGGTACCTCTTTGTCACAGAATCTTAGGCTCTGTCCTAACTAGTATAAGTGGTCATAACTTTCTTTTTTTTTTTTGGATCACAACTTTTTAATATTGCAACTTAATTCATATTGCACAATTACTTAGCAGAAAGCCAAAAATCAAGTGACATTTCCACCAATGTGTACAAGATTAGTTTTACTGCATTCTTGTCAACACTGAAGCTTATTTCTTTTAAAGAAAATCTACTAAATTGATAAAGGAAAATAATAGTATACGTCCTCTCTTTTATTATTAGGAAGTTAAACATGATTGAGTGTTCATTTGTATTCCATCTTTTGAGAATTGCTTATTCATGTTGTTTTTCATTTTTATTGGATTTTTAGTATTCTTGTCCATTCTGTTGGGCTTCGTAGTTTGCCTTTTAATTCTGCTTTTGGAAAACATGCTGAAATGTTTTATTGTCATCAAATTTGTAATTTTTCTACTACAACTTGTTCCATGGAAAGCATTCCTAATGCCCAGATTTTGAAACCTAAATACCATTACCTCACTAAAAAGAGTCAGGGTTTTTAAGGGAAAAGGCTGATTTCAGATCTGAGGCAGAGAAGGTACAAGGTAAACTTGGGACATTCTCTTATGCCAGAAAGCAAGGAAACTATTGAAGAGCATTGGCGTCGTGTCAAAGGACATAGGAATCAATTTGGGGAGGCTCCCAAAAGCCAACTTCATCAAAGCATCTGTTCTAGTTACTATGGATATGTAAGAGCCACACCAAACTTAACTTAAAACAACATTTATTTTTGCTAAAATCTTTAGTGTCGGCAAGGCTCAGTGGGTCAGCTGGTGTCTACTCTACTCAGTATCAACTGAGCATCTCAAAAGCTGGAGGCTGGGGACTTCCCTGATGGTGCAGTGCTTAAGAATCCACCTGCCAATGCAGGGGTCACGGGTTTGATCCCTGGTCTGGGAAGATCCCACACGCTGCGGAGCAACTGAGACCGTGCTCCACAACTACTGAGCCTGCGCTCTAGAGCCCGCACACTGCAACTACTGACCCAGCGTGCTGCAACTACTGAAGACCACGCACCTAGAGCCCATGTTCCGCAACAAGAGAAGCCACCGCAATGAGAAGCCCGTGCACCGCAACAAAGAGTAGCCCCCGCTTCCCGCACCTAGAGAAAGCCCGCACGCAACAAAGACCCAACGCAGCCAAAAAAGAAAAAAAAAGCTAGAGACTGAAATCTACTAAGAGCTTGTTCACTTGCATGTCTGTTGTTGCCTGGACGTGAACAGCTAAGGAATGGAAAAATCTGGACTTCTTAGTTAACCCTCTTTGTCTCTATGGTGTCTTTTGATGTGCTCTTTTCAGTGCGATGTCTTCAAGGTGATCGAATTTCACTAAACACTCATGTCCCAAGAGAGTGCCAGGCAGAAGTGATGGAGAAGTGTCAATATCACATTATAAGAAGAACACGTGAGACCAAATATATTGGTGTAACCTTCTTTGGTAAATGTAATCACAGCATAATAAAGAATCCTATAATTGACTGATGTATTTGAATATATAAAAATCCTAAAGACACTCAACACAGGGGAAAAAACCCACATTTGCCACTAACTGAGATGACAGTTATACCAATTCCTTACTCAAAAACTGGTAAAGAGAGAAATTTAAGTATTAATTCTTTCTTTTCTACGTGGGACTCTATTTCAGAGTAAAAATTAGTTCCAGTGGATGAGGGGAAGCTCTTCTTGACAGAAGAATTCCAATTAATGAATGCAAAAGGACAGAAGGAAGTGGAAAAAAACACCATTTTTCAACTTGTAATGGGATAAGTGGTTCAGGCAAGAATCAGCAATGCATGCTGAAAGCATTCAATATGAGGTTGACAAGGGACTGGATACTAATCTGCCACAAAGTTAACAACACACAGAATATTTACTTGTCTCAAGGGGAAAAATCATAACTTTACAATGGAGTAATATGGCAATTTTCACGTTAACCATTAATCCAGTGATGGAGCTTAGATTATTAAAAGGTAAAACAACTAGGTATTATGCAACCCCTAAAATAAACAATATAATATGCACAGCACCGGGTCTTCCCTGGTGATCCAGTGAGTAAGACTCGATGCTCCCAATGCAGGGGACTGGGTTCAATCCCTGGTCAGGAAACTAGATCCCACATGCATGCCACAACTAAAAGCCCACATGCCACAACTAAAGATCCCGCATGCTGCAACTAAAGATCTCGCATGCCACAGTGAAGACCCGGGATAGCCTAAAAAATAAATAAATTAATTAAAATATATATATACTCACAGCATCACCCATGAAATATTCTTGACAAGAATGTTTTACCTGACTTTAGTCATAATGTGAGATCAAAATTTCGTGTTTACAGAAAATACAGTGGAGAGTTAATAAAAAGTTAAATGAAACCAGAAGGAAATAATGTGAGTCCAGAGGGTGGAATTCTACCAGAAAATTGACGCAGTCTCTTCAACAAGTAAATATAATTTTTAAAAAGGGGGAAATAGAGAAGGGTGGAACTTTCCTGAACTAACAGAGAAATAAGATCTACAACAGCCAAATGGTAAGAGCCATGTAGGTCATTGATTAGATCCTGGTTTGGGCAAATTAGCTAAAAACAAACAAATAAAACAAACAAACAAAACAAACCACACCCTCTGGGGACAACTGAGGAATGTGTATTGGGTATTACAAGATATCAAGTAATTTTTGCTAATTTTTTAGATGTGATAATAATAGTATCATGCTTAGGAAAAATATCCTTATTTTAGAGATGCATACCATAGAATGTAGAGACAAAACATGACCATAATTTGTTTCCAAATGTTTAAAAAGAAAATTAAGTAAATACGGCAAAATGTTAATAATTAGTAACTCCTATATAGGAGTATGTGGGTATTTGTCACGTTATTCACCCTATTTATTTTCATATTTGATAGGTTTTATAGTAAAACATAATAACACAGAAAAGTACTTCCCAAGTCCAGGAGTTTTCTAAATATTTACTTCTAATTTTTATGGTTTGATTTTTTTTTAACCATTTAACAATTTAAGTCACCTGGACTGTTTTTTGCAGTATTTTGTCTTTCCCCAATTATGAAAGCAATTGCCCTAAAAAATTATTAAATCATCCTTCCATTTCTCCTCAATTGTTATACTTCTTTTGTCTTTTGTTAAATATTGATATATTAGTCTATTTCTAAGATAACTATTCCATTGATATATCTATACCAGTGTCATTTTAATTTAATTATTATAGCTTTCTGCAATGATAAAACAACCTTCTCTTTTCAATTTTTAATGCCATTATTGACCATTTGTTTTTCTGTTGTTATTATATTCACAAGTTTGGTTTATTTTTATATTCCACATATAAGTGATATCATACAGTATTTATCTTTGTTCATTTGTTTTTTGGGGTAATTTTTGAAATTTGCCCCCAACCTCCAAAAACAATCCTATTTTTGTTTGTTTGTTTTCTATTGGGGTTTGATTAAAGTTGAATTGGAAAGGATTATCATCTCTATATTACTGACAATTAATACTTAATCTCACTCAAATTTTAAGAGCTCTAGTTTTAATTCCTCCTCATATTGAATTATTAGGTGCTTTCTTCAAATTCCTCAACCCCACAGTTTTAGTTCTGCTCTCTGGAGTGACATAAAATTTGTGAACTCCTTCTACATAATTGAAGAGAGCAATTAAGTTCCCAGTTTATTCAGCCGTTTCCTGTTTGACATGATTTTTCACTCTCTTCATTGTCCTGCTTACCCACTTCGAAATATGCTCCACTTTGTCAGTGTTTCCTCTTGAAATGTGAAGCCCAGATCTAAGGACTCAAGACTCCAAATATATGTGATCTGAGAAGCACAAAGAAGGGATTATTATTTACTTTATCCTGAACACTCAGCTGTTATTAATGCAGTCTAGATTTGTATCCAGTTTTCTTGGCAGTCCTCTACACTATTGGCTCAGAATGAGCTTGCAGTCAACTAAAATCATTAGAACTTTTCCACTGAATTGTTCTTAAAATAGATCTACATTTTCTTGAACATAAGCAGATGAATGCTGAATCTATTTGTATATATATTACTATATGTACCCTTGTGAAATTTCATCTTTTCAACATTGGTCCATCATTTCAGCCTGACTATAAATCCTAATCTTACTTTTCAAGCAATTAAAACTAAGTCATCAGCAAATTTAATAAACATGTCTGACAAAGAGTAAAGAACCAAGTCCAATGACAAAATAACCAAATGCTTCATTCTGGGGGATTGCCCAAGGCTGAGTTGAAATAGTGGATCTTCAGCATTTCCTTACCAACTAGGAGACCTATGAAAAAAAGGAGCAAGGTTAGTTTGATCTCACCTGCTCATCGTAAACCCATACTGATTCCTAATGATTATCTCCCCCCAATCTGAATGCTCACACACCTCCTATTTTAAAACTCATTCTAAATTTTGCTGAGGACCAACGTCAAACACAATTATACATCAAAATCCAAAGTATATCCCCTTTCTGAAAATATGAATAAAAATCACCCATCACCTAGAATCTCTGCCATTCTCCAGCTCTCCTCAAAGAATAGTGACTGTGAATTGCACTTACATATTTTTCATTGCTCTGCTATACCATTCCTTAAGGCCTACAGCCATGAACTTATTATGGTACCTGCATGTACTTCTGTGAAGCTGTTTGCATACACATTTGTCTCTTCAATCAGATTTTAAGTTACTTAAACAATACTGAGTCACATTCAGTTCAATTCAACCTACACTTCATGAATGTCAGGTATTTTAACAGCAACTGTGACAGTTGACAGGGAGGCAACAGAGAAAACAACAGAAACAGAGATGCAGAACAGCACAGTGTGTACAGGGACTAGAAACAGTTCTGCACTGCTCGACTGAGAATTATGGAGTAGCAGGAAATAAAGATGGAAGGTACCTTTTAAGTAACATCCTTTAAGGACCTTTGAAAGACCTCAATCAGAGAGTCCCTTGGAAACCATGCTAAGAAACTTCAACTTTATCCTTTAGGAGAAAGTTGGAAACAGGCCACCCAAGAGCAAGGTTCCTCTGCAGTCTCATTTTGTTTGCCCCACACAATCTCAAAAAAAAAAGATACAAAAATCCACAGACCTATCTACTTTGTCACAGTCCCTACATCCTTCTGGTCTTAAACTGCAACCAGAATATTGGCTCTTGGTACACTGGACCTTTGTCTGGATCCTTTATAATGGGCTCCTCGATGCCTAGGTCAGTGCCTGAGGCATACAAAGCATCAAAAGACTATGTTGCTGGTGGTAGGAATGTAAATTGATACAGCCGATATGGAGAACAGTATGGAGGTTCCTTAAAGAACTAAAAATAGAACTACCATACAACCCAGCAATCCCATTACTGGGCATATACCCTGAGAAAACCATAATTCAAAAAGAGTCATGTACCACAATGTTAACTGCAGCTCTATTTACAATAGCCAGACATGGAAGCAACCTAAGTGTCCATCAACAGATGAATGGATAAAGAAGATGTGGCATATATATACAATGGGATATTACTCAGCCATAAAAAGAAACGAAACTGAGTTATTTGTAGTGAGGTGGATGGACCTAGAGTCTGTCATACAGAATAAATTAAGTCAGAAAGAGAAAAACAAATACCGTATGCTAACACATATATATGGAATCTAAAACAAACAAACAAAAAAATGGTTCTAAATAACCTAGGGGCAGGACAGGAATAAAGATGCAGATGTAGAGAATGGACTTGAGGACATGGGGAGGGGGAAGGGTAAGCTGGGACAAAGTGAGAGAGCAGCATGAACATATACACTATCAAATGTAAAATAGATAGCTACTGGGAAGCAGCTACATAGCACAGGGAGATCAGCTTGGTGCTTTGTGACCACCTAGAGGGGTGGGATAAGGAGGGTGGGAGGGAGATGCAAGAGAGGGGGATATGGGGATATATGTATAGGTATATGTATAGCTGATTCACTTTGTTATAAAGCAGAAACTAACACACCATTGTAAAGCAATTATACTCCAATGAAGATGTTAAAAAAAGAAGAGTATGTTGGTTTCATCCCAATAGATGCAAAAAAATCATCTGACAAAATTCAACATCCTTTCATGATAAAACCCTCAACAAATTGGGTATAGAAGGAATGTACTTCAATATAAGAGAGGTTATATATGACAAGGCCATATCCAACATTGTACTCAACAGTAAAAAGCTGAAAGCATTTCCTCTAAGGTCAGGAACAAGAAAAGGATGCCCACTTTTGCACTTCTATTCAACACAGTACTGGAAGTTTTAGCCAGAGTAACAAGGCAACAAAAATAAAAAACAAAAGGCAACCAAATAGAAAAGGAAGAAGTAAAATTGCCTCCATTTGCATATGACATGCTCTTATATATAGAAAACCCTAGAGACACCCCCCATAAAAAAAACTATTAGAATTAATAAACAAATTCAGTAAAATTGCAGAATACAAAAATCAATGTACAAAAATAAGTTGTGTTTCTATACACTAACAACAAAGTATCAGAAAGAGAATTTTTTTTAAAAATCCCACTCACAATAGCATCAAAAAGAATAAAATACTTAGGAATAAATTGAACCATGGAGGTAAAAGAGCTGTACACTGAAAACCATAACATACTGATGAAAGAAACTGAGGATGACACAAATAAATGGAAAGATACCCTATGTTCATGAATTGGAAGAATTAATATTGTTAAAATATTCATACTCCCAAGGCAATCTATAGATTCAATGCAACTCCTATCAAAATTCCAATGGCATTTTTCACAGAAATAGAAAAAAAAAAAACTTCTACAATTCATATGGAACCACAAAAGACCCTGAATACCAAAAAAATTCTGAGAAAGAAGAACAAAACTGAAAGCAACATGCTCCCTGATTTCAAACTATATTACATAACTATAGTATTCAAAACAGTATATTACTGGCAGAAAACACACACATAGATCAATGGAACAGAATAGAGAGCCCAGAAATAAACCCATGCACATACATTCAACTAATCTTTGACAAGGGCACCAAGAATACACAATAGGTAAAGGATAATCTTTTCAAAAAATAGTGTTGGGGAAACTGGACAGCTACATGTAAAAGACTGAAATTGGACTCTTATCTTACACCATACCCAAAAATTAACTCAAAATGGATTAAAGACTTAAATGTAAGACCTGGAACTGTAAAAGTCCTAGAAGAAAACATAGGGAAACAACTTCTTGGCAATAATTTTTTGGATAGGACACCAAAAGCACAAGCAACAAGAGCAATACTAAACAAGTGGGACTATATCAAACTAATAAACTTCTGTACAGCAAAGAAAACAAACAACAAAATGAAAGAGTGACCTACAGAATTAGGTTGCTCACATATCCAATAAGAGGTTAATATCCAAAACATATAAGGAACACACACAACTTAGTAGCAAAAAATATCTGATTAAAACATGGGCAGAGGACATAAATAGACATTTTTTCAAAGAAGACATACAAATGGCCAACAAGTACATTTTAAAATGCTCATTGCTAGATTGTTTCAAGATGGTGGAGTAGAACAACATGCTCTCACTCCCTCTTTCGAGAACACTGGAAGCACAATTAACTGCTGAACAATCATCAACAGGAAGACACTGGAACTGACCAAAAAAGATACCCCACATGCAAAGACAAAGGAGAAGCTGTAATAAGATGGTAGGAGGGGCGCTATCACAAAAAAATCAAATCCCATAACTGCTGGGTGGGTGACTCACAGACTGGAGAACACTTATACCACAGAAGTCCACCCACTGGAGTGAAGGTTCTGAGCCACAGGTCAGGCTTCCCAACCTGGGGGTCCAGCAATGGGAGGGGGAATTCCTAGAGAATCAGACTTTGAAGGCTAGCGGGATTTGATTGCAGGGCTTTGGCAGGACTGGGGGAAACAGAGACTCCACTCTTGGAGGGCACACACAAAGTAGTGTGTATATCAGGACCCAGAGGAAGCAGCAGTGACCCCATAGGAGACTGAACCTGACCTACCTGCTAGTGTTGGAGGGTCTCCAGCAGAGGCGGGAGGCAGCAGTGGCTCATCAAGGGACAAGGACACTGGCAGCAGAAGTTCTGGGAAATATCCTTGCTGTGAGCCCTCACAGAGTCTGCCATTATCCCCACCAAAGAGCCCGGGTAGGCTCAAGTGTGGGTCCCCTCAGGCCAAACAACCAACAGGGAGGGAGGCCAGGGTCACCCACCAGCAGAGAAGCGGATTAAAGTTTTACTGAGCTCTGCCCACCAGGGCAACAGCCAGCTCTACCCACCACCAGTCCCTCCCATTAGGAAACTTCCTCAAGCCTCTTAGATAGCCTCATCCACCAGAGGGCAGACATCAGAAGAAAGAACTACAATCCTGCAGCATGTGGAACAAAAACCACATTCACAGAAAGATAGGCAAGATGAAGAGACAGAGGGCTATGCACCAGAGGAAGGAACAAGATAAAGCCCCAGGAAAACAACTAAATGAAATAGAGATAGGCAAACTTTCAGAAAAGGAATTCAGAATAATGATGTGAAGATGATCCAGGACCTCGGAAAAAGAATGGAGGCAAAGATCGAGATGATGCAAGAAATGTTTAATAAAGATCTAGAATAATTAAAGAACAAACAAACAGAGACGAAGAATACAATAACTGAAATGAAGAATATACTAGAAGGAATCAATAGCAGAATAACTGATGCAGAAGAATGGATAAGTGACCTGGAAGACAGAATGGTGGAATTCACTGCTGCAGAACAGACTAAAGAAGAAAGAATGAAAAGAAATGAAGACAGCCTAAGAGACCTCTGGGACAACATTAAATGCAAAAACATTTGCATTATAGGGGTCCCAGAAGGAGAAAAGAGAGAGAAAGGAACAAGAAAATATTTGAAGAGATTATAGTCGAAA
Organism: Neophocaena asiaeorientalis asiaeorientalis; assembly: GCF_003031525.2. Taxonomy (NCBI): domain Eukaryota; kingdom Metazoa; phylum Chordata; class Mammalia; order Artiodactyla; family Phocoenidae; genus Neophocaena; species Neophocaena asiaeorientalis. The sequence continues at coordinate 139,418 of NW_020172644.1, forward strand.
ACTTCGCCAACATGGGAAAGGAAATAGCCACCCAAGTCCAGGAAGTGCAGAGTCCCATACAGGATAAACCCAAGAAGAAACATGCCGAGACACATAGTAATAAAATTGGCAAAAATTAAAGACACGGAAGTATTACTGAAGGCAGCAAGGGAAAAATGACAACTTACCAGAGAACTCCCATAAGGTTAGCTGATTTCTCAGCAGAAACTCTGCAAGCCAGAAGGGAGTGGCATGATGTACTTAAAGTGCTGAAAGGGAAGAACCTACAACCAAGATTACTCTACCAGGCAAGGTTCTCATTCAGATTCGATGGAGAACTCAAAAGCTTTACAGACAAGCAAAAGCTTTACAGACAAGCGAAAGCTAAGAAAATTCAGTACCACCAAACCAGCTCTACAACAAATGCTAAAGAAACTTCTCAAAGTGGGAAACACAAGAGAAAAAAAGGACCTACAAAAACAAACACAGAACAATTAAGAAAATGGTCCTAGGAACATACATATCGATAATCACCTTAAACATGAATGGATTAAATGCTCCAACCAAAAGACACAGGCTTGCTGAATGGATACAAAAACAAGACCCATATATATGCTGTCTACAAGAGACCCACTTCAAACCTAGAGACACACACAGACTGAAAGTGAGGGGATGAAAAAGATATTCCATGCAAATGGAAATGAAAATAAAGTTGGAGTAGCCATACTCATATCAGATAAAATAGACGTTAAAATAAAGAATGTTACAAGAGACAAGGAAGAACACTACATAATGATCAAGGGATCAACCCAAGAAGAAGATATAACAATTATAAATATATAGGCACCCAACATAAGAGCACCTCAATACATAAGGCAACTGCTAACAGCTATAAAAGAGGAAATCGACAGTAACACAATAATAGTAGGGGAATTTAGCACCTCACTTACACCAATGGACAGATCATCCAAAGAGAAAATTAATACAGAAACAGAAGCTTTACATGACACAATACACCAGGTAGATTAAATTGATATTCATATGACATTCCATCCAAAAACAGCAGATTACACTTTCTTCTCAAGTGCACATGGAACATTCTCCAGGATAGATCATATTTTGGGTCACAAATCAAACCTCTATAAATTTAAGAAAATTGAAATCATATCAAGCATCTTTTCTGACCACCACAACACTATGAGATTAGAAATCAATTACAGGGAAAAAAACGTAAAAAACACAAGCACATGGAGGCTAAACAATATGTTACTCAATAACCAAGCGATCACTGAAGAAATCAAAGAGGAAATCAAAAACTACCTAGAGACAAATGACAATGAAAACACGATCCAAAACCTATGGGATGCAGCAAAAGCCATTCTAAGAGGGAAGTTTATAGCTATACAAGCCTACCTCAAGAAACAAGAGAAATCTCAAGTAAACAATCTAATGTTACACCTAAAGGAACTAGAGAAAGAAGAACAAACAAAACCCAAATTTAGCTGAAGGAAAGAAATCATAAAGATCAGAGCAGAAATAAAAGAAACAGAAACAAAGAAAACAATGGCAAAGATCAATAAAATTAAAAGCTGGTTCTTTGAGAAGATAAACAAAATTGATAAACCATTAGCCAGACTCATCAAGAAAAAGAAGGAGAGGACTCAAATCAATAAAATTAGTAATGAAAAAGGAGAAGTTACAACAGATGCCGCAGAAATACAAAGCATCCTAAGAGACTACTACAAGCAAATCTATGCCAATAAAATGGACAGCCTGGAAGAAATGGACAAATTCTGCGAAAGGTATAACATTCCAAGACTGAACCAGGAAGAAACAGAAAATATGAACAGACCAATCACAAGTAATTAAATTGAAACTGCGATTAAAAATCTTCCCACAAACAAAAGTCCAGGACCAGATGGCTTCACAGGTGAAATCTATCAAACATTTAGAGAAGAGCTAACACCCATCATTCTCAAACTCTTCCAAAAATTGCAGGGGAAGGAAGACTCCCAAACCCATTCTATGAGGCCAGCATCACCCTGATACGAAAACCAGAAAAAGACACTACTAAAAAAGAAAATGACAGACCAATATCACTGATGAATACAGATGCAAAAATCCTCCACAAAATACTAGCAAACAGAATCCAACAGCACATTAAAAGGATCATACACCATGATCAAGTGGGATTTATCCCAGAGATGCAAGGATTCTTCAACATATGCAGATCAATGTGATACACCTTATTAACAAATTGAAGAATAAAAACCATATGATCATCTCAATAGATGCAAAAACAGCTTTTGACAAAATTCAACACCCATTTATGATAAAAACTCTCCAGAAAGTGGGCATAGAGGGAACCTACTTCAACATAATAAAGCCCATATATGACAAATCCACAGCAAATATCATTCTCAATGGTGAAAAACTGAAAGCATTCCCTCTCAGATCAGGAATGAGACAAGGATGTCCACTATCACCACTATTATTCAACATAGTTTTGGAAGTCCTAGCCACGGCAATCAGAGAAGAAAAAGAAATAAAAGAAATACAAATTGGAAAAAAAAAATACATAAAAATAAACTCAAAATGGATTCAAGACCTAAATGTAAGACCAGACACTATAAAACTCTTAGAGGAAAACATAGGAAGAACACTCTTTGACATAAATCACAGCAAGATATTTTTTGATCCACTTCCTAGAGTAATGGTATTAAAAACAAAAATAAACAAATGTGACCTAATGAAACTTCGAAGCTTTTGCACAGCAAAGGAAACCATAACCAAGACCAAAAAACAACCCTCAGAATGGGAGAAACTATTTGCAAATGAATCATCGGACAAAGGATTAATCTCCAAAATATATAAACAGCACAAGCAGCTCAATATTAAAAAAACAAACAACCCAATCCAAAAATGGGCAGAAGACCTAAATAGACATTTCTCCAAAGAAGACATACAGATGGCCAAGAAGCACATGAAAAGCTGCTCAACATCACTAATTATTAGAGAAATGCAAATCAAAACTACAATGAGGTATCACCTCACACCAGTTAGAATGGGCATCATCAGAAAATCTACAAACAACAAATGCTGGAGAGGGTGTGGAGAAAAGGGAACCCTCTTGCACTGTTGGTGGGAATGTAAATTGATACAGCCACTATGGAGAACGGTATGGAGGTTCCTTAAAGAACTAAAATTAGAATTTTACCGTATGACCGAGAAATCACACTACTGGGCATATACCCAGAGAAAACCATAATTCTAAAAGACACATGCACCCCAATGTTCACTGCAGCACTATTTACAACAGCCAGGTCATGGAAACAATCTAAATGCCCATTGACAGACAAATGGATAAAGAAGATGTGGTATATATATACAATGGAATATTACTCAGCCATAAAAAGAAACGGGGCTTCCCTGTTGGCGCAGTGGTTCAGAGTACGCCTGCCGAGGCAGGGGACACCGGTTCGTGCCCCAGTCCGGGAAGATCTCACATGCCACCGAGCGGCTGGGCCCGTGAGCCGTGGCCGCTGAGCCTGTGCATCCAGAGCCTGTGCTCCGCAACGGGAGAGGCCACAACAGTGAGAGGCCCGCGTACCGCAAAGAAAAAAGAAAAGAACGAAATTGGGTCATTTGTAGAGATGTTGATGGATCTAGACACTGCCATACGGAGCGAAGTAAGTCAGAAAGAGAAAAACAAATATTGTATATTAACACATATATGTGGAACCTAGAAAATGGTACAGATGAACCGGTTTCCAGAGCAGAAATTGAGACACAGATGTAAAGAACACACTTATGGACACCAAGGGGGGAAAGCGGTGGGGGGTGGAGGTTGTGGTGTGATGAATTGGGAGATTGAAAAAAATAATAAATTAATAAATAAATAAAAGACCATGGGTTCAAGGCCCAATCTGGGTTGTACAATATCAGTGGGAAACCCCATTTGTAGTCAGCTGACCAGAAATGTGGGGTAGCCTGGGCAACCCATTTGTGGCTGGTGTCTGACGTAGGGTAGCCTGGTGGGACAGAGGGGTATGAGCTAACTCTGATAGTATCAGAGTTGAATTGAATTTTTGGATACCTAGATGAGGCCAGAGAATTGGAGAATTGGCTGTTGATGTTGGAAAAGACACCATGTATTTGGTGTTAAGGAGGATACAAACTTCAAAACTGCCTACTGTGTGGAACTGGGCAAACCACAAAATTGTTCTTAACTGCAGTTTCCTCATTTATGAGCTGTGCATAATTCTTCCTTTGCAAGGTTATTGTACAATTCAGAAAAATTATACAGCAACCTCAAATAAACCTTGACTTTCACAGGTTAAAAAATAATAAAATAAAATAAAATGCCCATCGCTAATCATCAGGGAAATGCAAATCAAAGCCACAATTAGATATCACCTCACACATGTTAGCAAAAGAACAATAGATACCAAGTGTTGGTGAGAATGTGGAGAAAAGGGAACCCTCGTAGACTGTTCATGGGAGTGTAAGTTAGTACAGCCATTATGGAAAACATCATGGAGATTCCCCCCAAAATTAAGAATATAATTACCATGCAATCCAGCAATCCCACTTCTAGGTATATATACAAAGGGCATGGGATCAGCATCTTGAAGAGATATCTGCACTCCTAAGTCACTGCAGCATTATTCACAGTGACCAAGATATGGAAACAAGCTAAGTGTCGATGGATGAATGGATAAAAGAAAACAAGGTATATATATGCAATAAAATATTACTCAGGCATAAAAAAATATAATTTTGCCATTTGTGACAACATGGATGACCTTAGAGGCCATTGTCCTAAGTAAAATAAGACAGACACAGAAAGACAAACACTGTATGATTTCACTTATATGTGGAATCTAGAAAATTGAAAACTCATAGAACCAGAGAATAGAACAGTGGCTGCCAGGGGTTGGGGGTGAGGGGAATGGGGTGATGTTGGTCAAAAGGTGTAAACCTTCAGTTGTAAGATGATAAGTTCTGGGGATCTAATGTACAGCATTGTGACTATAGTTAATAATACTATATGGTATACTGGAAACGTACTAAGATAGTAAATTTTCAATGTTCTCACCACACACAAAAAAAAAACAAATCAAAAATTGGTAACTATGTGAGGTGATGGCTGTGTTAATTAATTTGATTTTGGTTATCCTTTCACAATACATACATAGAATAAATCATCACATTGTACAACCTTTAAAGAGGATTATAAATAGACTAAGGTTATTTTAATTATCATAAGAATTTTTGATTACTTAAGAAATATCCATTTACGTACGATTATTGATTTCAAATTATTCCTATTTAGTGACATTTTCTTGTGCTTCATTACTCTGTCTTGAAGTACTGCCAAAGAATGTATGTCAAAATAGAGAATGTAATTTTTTCAATCTTTCTTTAAATCAGATTTTAACTAATTCAGACATCTTTCCCGATTAGTTTAATTTGTGAGGCTGACATCTATGATATCACATACAAGACCTGGGTTCTTCTACTGAATACTTCTCATCATAGATAGCAATCTTGGTAGAATAATTAGGGAATATTATATAACATTTATGATTCTAGACTCAAAACCCTATTCTGCTACTTACTAGCTAAAGGTAAGTTACTCTACCTCTTTGTGCCTCAGTTTCCGCAACTATAAAATGGAGATTAAAATAACATCTATTTTTAGAGGGTGTGGAGAGAATTACGTTAGTTAATGGGTATAATGTGTTTAGTATACTACCTAGCATGTAGCAATGGCTCTATAAAGGTTCATTGCTATAAGAATCAAAATTGAATCCCTAACTTTTTTAGATATATTTTCTCTATATTAAAGATATTTTTATATTACAATTACCAATAATTAATATACTAATAACTGGTATTTACATAAATAATACAACAATCTTTGAAGAAGGTATAAGAGAAAAGTGACCTTTCTAAGCCATGGTACTTGTGAAATTTATTTTTAATTTTAAAGAATTTTCACGTCCCAAAGTAATAAGCATCATTTTGAGGTGCACAGTGAAAGAACAACAATAAATGCTTATCGATTGACCTGTAAGCAAACAAGTAATCTTTCTTCTCTGACACATTTTGTACATTTCTCTGACCTATTTTTCCTATTCATTTTTCTTTCCTCATTCTTGTGTCTTCATACACTTTTAATATATACAATTTTCTTTGTCAATTAAACCTCAGTAAAGCTGGAAAAAGAAAAGGCTCTCTCGGCTGAGATGTTGGACTGGACCATTTCATGGGTTCACAGTACCTGTTACGAGGATGGGCAACCAACAGCAGCTGCTACAGATGCCTTCTGGTTTATTCTCCTCCCATAAAAATGTATGAAGCTTAACTGTAAAATTTTCTTTTTTAGAGAACTTTCTGTTTCTCTGGCGCCTGCATTTCATTCAACATCCTTATGATGCAATTAAACCTGAATTTTTGAAGCCTACTTTTCCTACAAACCATGGTCTAACTAAGCCCAGCCCTCCGTTCCTTGGCAACTTCATATTCTGGGATGATATGACCACGTGGTCATGCCCTCCCTCAGTGCCAATCATGTCCACGTTTCCAACCTGTTCTTCCTTGGCATTCAGAATCAAGTTCTGAATGTCCATTCTCTTGATTGCTTCCTTGCTATTCTGAGAGGTGAAATTAGCAGCAAAGCTAGTTGAGGGTTCATGAACTGCTTTTTTAGCAGAACAAGACTACCAGAAGTTATATTTACCAGTCTCTGTGCCTATGTTTCAATTTATACTTGGAAAATATTGGCCACGTCTTCTATCTTACCCGGCGTTCTATAGCAAGCTCCTTTAATCGTAGAAGTCTCGTTTTGCTCTCCTGTCATTCATATACAAATGCTTATCATTCTCCACTTTCTGGATTCTTTTGGAAAGATACAGTATCTTGAAATTCAGTGCTATTACTACCACACCCCTCTTTTGCTGTACAAATGTACACATACTCATAAATATACACACACAAAACAAAACCACCAGAGCTACTTATTTTAAACAAAGTATTGTTTTAAAAACTGTGAGATTAGCCAAGCATTGATGATTGTGGAAGCTAGGTGATCCCTACATGGGGCTTCATTACACTATTCTCCCTACTTTTGAATATATTTGGAAATTTCAATAATAAAAATACTCTTTAACTATTTGTAAAATTATTAGGTTATTTATTTACTCACCAAACATCCATTTTACCAAATGCTGTTAAACAGTAATATGAAGATTAACGCAAGATCTCTATCTAGGGTTACCAAATAAAATACAGAATGCCTGCCCTGTTAAATTCAAATTTCAAATAAACAACAAACAATAGGTTTTCAGTATATTTAAGATATTTATTGTCTCCGATTTCTGGAGTTAAAGAGCATGAAATCAGTTTTCGCTAGATCAAAATCAAGGCGTTAGCAGGGCTGCATTCCTTCCCAAGGCTCTAGGGGAGAATCTGTCCCTTACTTCTTTTAGCTTCTAGTGGCTTTCAGCATCCCTTGGATTGTGGCCACATCACTCCAATCTACAAGGCCGACATCTTCAAATCTCTTACGGCTCCACCTTACATTGCCTTCTCTCCTGTGTATGTGTGTTAAATCTCTCTCTGCCTATCTCTTATAAGGACACTTGTAATGGCATTTACAGCCTGTCTGGATAACCCATCTCAAGATCTTAAACTTAATCACATCTACAAGGATCCTTTTTCCAAATAAGGTAACATTTGAGGGTTCCAGGAATTAGGACCAGATACCTTTGGGGGTCATTGTTCAGCCCACCACAGGAGCCATGATAGACATCTATCAGGGAACACTGGAAAAACAGAGAAGGAGTTGACAGTTCAACTGGAAAGGAGATGGAAGACAAGCAGATGCCAAGAAAGGTTTTCTAAATCAGTGATGCCAGAGAGTATAAATAACTAAAGCAGTAGTGATAATAACAACCAGTAATCAGACCAACCATAACAGACATTAGCTATAAATAACCACTATAGCCTACCAGGGAGTGCCGGTTGAGTACCAGTCTTGCTAACAGGTATAATGTTGGAGGCTTGCTACAGGAGAATAAATAAGCAGCAGCAACTGAATGACAAACATTCTTTACACATAGTTCCTGATATACCACTTAGGGAGGCAGGAAGGCAGAAACACCTGTTCCATGTAGTTTGTGGAGTATCCCCACACCTCCTATCTCACTTCCAGTCTTTTTTTTTCTTTCTGGGTCTTCTGCATTGCCCTTCAAAACTTCCTCAACACTTTAACTACTTTATTCAACTCAATGTACTCAAAATTTTTACTCAATTATTTACTAAATAATTTTCATTTTATTATTTTCATAAAAATAAAGTGCTTTGTGTAAAAAAAAATTCTAGCAATATAGAGGTATATAAAGTAATATTTCCCTCTCCTCCAACTAAACCCACTTCCTAAAGATGAGCACATCAACAGATGTATCAAGACCTTATCTATGTATATATAACCATGTGTATATTTAAGTAAATAGGAAAGAGCAATCGTTTAGCTGTTGGCAGAAAGTGATAATCAAAACAGTGTTACCTCAGCCCATTATGCTCCCAAGAAGCAGCAAGTTATATACTCCTGCTTGTTATATGCTTTGGATCCAATCCCACAGGAAGTATCTCTAATTCACAAATTATTTATTTTATAGTGGCATCCTAAGAGAGGATTGGCAATAAGGGCAAGAATTAAAACATCAACAACAATAATTTCCCCTAATCTCCCCCTAAACTTTTCACCCCAAAAGCCTTCTTGCTTGTTGCACAGGCACCTCAAAAAAAATTATCTAAAATTGAACTTACTGTCTTCCCTAGGAAACCTGATACTCCTAGTGTTTTCCATCTAATCCAGTGGCCAAGCCAGAAAAAAGGGAGTCCCCCTTTTTCCCCACATTGTATATCCAGAAAGCTACCAAAGTCCCAAAAAGGAATTATAATATCCTAGACTAGTGAGCTCCTGCTTATCTCTCTGGCTTCATCTCACACCCTCGCAATCTGGTCTCAAACCATCACGTTCACATTTTTTCATTTTCTTAAGAGTGTATGCTTACCCACGCTGGGACTTTGTATGTGCTGTTTCTTCTAAAAAGAGTTTTCCCTCTCCTTGCTTAGCTAACTCCTATTAAATTGATAGGTCTTAATTTAGCCATCGGTTTCCCCAGGAGGTCTTCCCCCTGATTCTTCTGGCCTGAGTTAGGGGTCTCTTTTCTGTTCTATCTCAGCATCCTGTGCTTTCTGTCACTTATTAATACTTAGCAATTATAACAGCCTATTCATTTGTCTTTCACCACCACTAGACCACAGGATCAGTTCACCTTTGTATTATCAAAGTAGTATCAAATACTACCTAGCCTAGTAATGGGGACACAGTAGGATCTCAATAAATACTTGTTAAATAAATGGAACTAAATAGGTAGAAAGAGCAATACTGATCCCAGTAGCAAAGGTACTGTACATTTTTGTTCAGGGAGGCAGTTCAATGCATGGCTTCAGTGTAATAAACAAAATGGCAGCATGATTGTTTACAGCATTTTGTTGACTCAGGCATAAGACAAATAAACCCAAACACCACCACCCCGCCCCCTCGCAAATAAGCCCATTCTCCTACAGGAAGAAAACCAGACTGTGATTCAGCTGCAAATTTGTTTCCACCTTATCTTTCTGAATTTATACAGAAAGTAAGAGCAGTAATGTGACAGCAGGGTTGACTGATTCCTGCATGTTTCTGCCATTATCATGGTCCAGTGAACAGTCCTCAGCTTTGCAGGCTCAGAAGCTCAATTTTATTATTTCACTCAAAAGTGGAAAGTCACTGAGGCAGACTTTCTCAACAGGGGTTCTTCATCTGAACACAGAATACAGAAAATTATTTGAGAGATTATTTCTCAGTTCTCCCAAGGATGGCAAATAATTACTACCATTCTAGATGCAATGAGAAGTTAATTACATGCAATGGATGCCTAATAACCATTAGGGTTTATTTCACTCCCAGAATTCCAGAGGGCTTGAATCCAATGAAGTAAACTATATATATATATACAGTTTATACATATATATGTATACATGCGTGGAGGTATGTACATGTAAGTATTATATTTACTAATTGCTAAAAGAAAATACATGTGTCACAAAAACTAGAATATAGGGCTTCCCTGGTGGCGCAGTGGTTGAGAGTCCCCCTGCCGATGCAGGGGACACGGGTTCGTGCCCCAGTTCGGGAAGATCCCACATGCCGCGGAGCGGTTAATCCCGTGAGCCATGGCCGCTGAGCCTGCGTGTCCGGCGCCTGTGCTCCGCAACGGGAGAGGCCACAACAGTGAGAGGCCCGCATACCGCAAAAAAAAAAAAAAAAAACTAGAATATAGTATCTAGTTATAATGTGGCTAATTATACTAATTATAATGTGGCTTGAAAAATATGGACTCTAGTGCCAAAAGGATTAGATGTTTATAAGGATTCATTAATTAAGCTGTCATATTTTGGTGACTCAGCTTCCCTCCTTGGAGAGATAAGAGACTGTGAGCTCTTTAAGAGAAGGAACAACATTTGTCTTGGCTTCAATTTTTATTGAAATTTGAACTCCTAATAATTAACATAGTGCATGGTACACACTCCATTTCATTAATGGATAGATGAATAAGTTGTAATACTCCCTGGATTATACTCTAATGATATTTCATTTCATATATGAAATGTGAATTCTTGCCCATTCATTTAACAAGCACCTACTATGTGCTTGGAGCCTAGACAGGTTATGCATTATGCATCATTTCTTTAGGATTAACCTACCACTTCACATCCATTAGGATGACATTAACAACAACAACAACAAAAAAGAAATAACAAGTGTTGGCAAGGATATAGAAAAATTGGAACCCTTGTGCACTGCTGGTGGGAATGTAAAATGCTGCAATCACTATGGAAAATTTGGGGACTCCTCAAAATATTATAAATATAACTATCATTTGATCCAGTAATTCCACTTCTTTTTTTTTTTGGTACACGGGCCTCTCACTGCTGTGCCCTCTCCCGTTGCAGAGCACAGGCTCAGGACGCACAGGCTCAGTGGCCATGGCTCCCGGGCCCCGCCGTCCGTGATCTTCCCGGACCGGGGCACGAACCCGTGTCCCCTGCATCGGCAGGCGGACTCTCAATCACTGCACCACCAGAGAAGCCCTCCACTTCTTGGTATATACTCCAAAAAACTGAAAGCAGGGACTTGAACAGATATTTATACACCTATGTCTATAAAAGCATTATTCACAATAGCCAAGAGATGGAAGCAACCCAAGTATCCATTGACACAGGAATGGCAAAACAAAATGTGATATATACATACAATAGAATATTACTCAGCCGCAATAAGGAAGGAAATTCTGACACATGCTACAATATAGATGAACCTTGAAGACATTGTGGGAAGCAAAATAAGTTGATCACAAAAGCACAAATACTGTATGATTCCACACATGAGGTATCTAGAATAGTCAAATTTATAAAGACATAAAGTAGAATGGTGGTGACCAGGGGCTGGGGGTGGTGGGGGTGGGGAGTTATTGTTTAATGGGTATAGCGTTTCAGTTTTGGAAGAATAAAAAGTTATAGAGGGAATTCCCTGCCGGTCCAGTGCTTAGGACTCGGCGCTTTCACTGACAAGGGCCCAGCCAGGTTCAATCCCTGGACAAGGAACCGAGATCCCACAAGCTGCTTAGCGAGGTTAAAACAAACAAAAAAAAAGTTCTAGAGATGGATGTTGGTGATGAATGCACAACACTGTGAATGTATTTCATGTCACTAAACTGTACACTTACTTAAAAATGGTTAAAATAGTAAAGTTTATATTATATGTATTTTACCACATTTTTTAAAAGATTAATACAGTTGGCCTTTCTGATCCTGTCCCTGGACCTTGACATCTATCTTACTTTAGCATCTGTGGCTCTTGTTCATCTTTCATAGAGAGTAACAGCAACCCACCTTACCTGAGCACTGGGACTCTATAAGCAACTGGGAAAAATCTTGGATCACTTCAACCTGGAATGCAGGCCTCGTTATCATCATGTCAAGTTTCTAAGTAATATAGCCAAAGATGAGGCTTCTGGGAATTGGAACTAATTGAATTTGCACTGCTTGAAGTTAGAGCAGGGGTCAGGAAGGGGACACAGTGGAGAATGGTAATCTCAATTGTATTTAAAGGCAATGTCCACAGATGGCTTCTGTAGTAGCCCAATGTGCTCTGTCCCCACTTCAGTTATTCTACAGTTTAGTCTCCAAAGAAATCCGAAGGAAGTAGAATTGAATTTGTAGGGAGACAGGGAGAGAAATAAGACATGTAACATGCACCATATACTGCCATTGGTGCTTGACATTCATTATTTCATTTGATTCTTTTTTTTTTTTTTTTTTTTTTTTTTTTTGCGGTACGTGGGCCTCTCACCGTTGTGGCGTCTCCCGTTGTGGAGCACAGGCTCCGGACGCGCAGGCTCAGTGGCCATGGCTCACGGGCCCAGCCGCTCCGCAGCATGTGGGATCTTCCCAGACCGGGGCACGAACCCGTGTCCCCTGCATCGGCAGGCAGACTCTCAACCACTGCACCACCAGGGAAGCCCCATTTGATTCTTATAACAAACATATTATTATACTCATTTCATAGATGGCCAAATTAAGGCTCAAAGCAATTAGTATTTCCTAAGTCTCAAAGCAATTAGTATTTCCCAAAGTCATTTGCCTGCAAGTCCTAGGACTAGGATTCAAACTTGATTATTTTCTAATTCTTATAGCCCAGGATCATTTTATTGTTCTGTCTCACAGTTGCCTATAGAGTCAATTTCTGCCATTGGCTCCTCCTTGGAAAGCGCTATGTTACCCTGAAATAAAAAAACCTATATCCAGGGGCTTCCCTGGTGGCCATGGCCGCTGAGCCTGCGCGTCCGGAGCCTGTGCTCCTTAATGGGAGAGGCCACAGCAGTGAGAGGCCCACGTACAGCAAAAAAAAAAAAAAAAAGAATTGATTCCCAGCTAGAATAATTAGAGGCAAAGAAGAAAGTGCTTCTTACCCCTGCATTCAGTACCTCCCTTGGCTCAAGAGGAAAACAGCCACCAACTCATATTGAGGAAAGAAATTAAACCTGATGCCTGTAAATCACTAAGTTTAAATTCAGGCTTGGATATTGTACTCCCCTATAAGCATTCTAGGCCTTGTACACTTAATTATATTTAAATTGCATTTTCAGGAGTATTTCTTATGGGATTGATTTTACTTTATTGGCTAAGAATAAGCAAAGCAATAAACAAATAGGATAACTATATACTCTTTTTATTACTCATTTAAGTAATTGAATATCTTCCAACAAGTGACCTGATCCTCTTCCAGACAACAGCAGACTTGTCTATCAAAACACTGCATTAAATACATCAAATTCTTATAAATGAAATCTTACTACACAGCAATTGATTTTATGACTTCCAAGTTAGAAATCTACACAAATTAACTCTTAACTGCATGAAAACTTTCCAAAGGATTTTCATGACCTTCTATGGCTTGTCCTAAAATGAAATCCACTTTTGTCATAGAAGCACTTAAGAGTCTCCTGCATTGTTAATATATCTTCCAACACATTGGATTGCGGTGGGGGAAATCAACAATTCATTATTCCACAAACCCCACCAATGAAATGTGATGAAACCCGATGGGGTTGGGAAGGCAGGGGAGCTGCCAGTTACTCAATGGAGGAAATTATCTCATCTCCATCTGAGCTTCAGTTTTCTCATCTACGAAAGATGGAATTGAGTAAAATCATCTCTAATTATATTCCAGTCTTTGAGCTTCTATGATTTAGTTATTCAGCAACGTGATAAACCAAAATACAAAATAGTTCCTATCTAAGTTTTAATAACTAATGGCATGATGAGATAAAACTCTTAACAAAGGGTTTGCAGGGTAAATAATGATAAAAACTACATGTCATAACTACTTTTCTAAGTTATTACAGTATAACTAATATGCCTATAATATAATTAAATTCTTTGAACAAAATACAAATAATATTCCAGGCTTTCAAATCAATAACCTTGATATGAACGATCTTAATTAACACCTTAACTTTTGGCTCGTTTGTGACTTGTTTTAATTTCTTGGGCAAAATAATTTAATAAATGGCACCAAAAGATAAAAAATTAATTTGAAGATTTTCTTATATTTTTAATGCTTTTAGGTTCTTAACTCTAAAAATTGAAGTTCTTTTTAAAGTAAACCACAGTGTTGTGATTTTATTTTATACTTTTGGATCAAAAGGGATAAGTTCAAGTTATCCCCCCAAAAAAATCTAGTCTTGAGGTAACAGATGGTAAGTTTAAAAAGAATGCACTCTTTTCCAAGTGTTCTATAATAAGCATGTATCAAATTTATAATAAAACAAAAACAAAAGAATAACATACCATGAAAATAAAATTCACATTCTCCTTTATATCAGGATAAAACTTTTCTATTTCTCTCTTTCCTTTTGGCCCTTCATTTCTCTACATTTGTAAAATAGTAGGAAATCAACTAAGCAGGGAAGGTAGAAAACTATATGATATATAGCATCTATACGTTTCTAACGTTTCTTGTCACAAACCAAATATTTTTTTCTGCTGCAGTTAGCATAAAGTATAAATTTTTGTGTGACCCAAAGTAAATACCAAGCACCTAAGATGACCATCCACCTAGTAGCCAATCTATGGTCATCAACAACACTGAACAATGTAGACTATCATCTATTTTTCATGCTAAAAGGATTCAAATTCCAGTGCAATAAACCTGTATATAAGAATGTTTTCAAGGGTTTCCCTCGTGGCGCAGTGGTTAAGAATCCGCCTGCCAATGCAGGGGACATGGGTTCAAGCCCCGATCTGGGAAGATCCCACGTGCCACGGAGCAACTAAGCACATGTGCCGCAACTACTGAGCCTGCACTCTAGAGCCCGCGAGCCACAACTACTGAGCCCAGGAGCCACAACTACTGAAGCCTGCACACCTAGAGGCCATGCTCCGCAACAAGAGAAGCCACCGCAATGAGAAGCCCACGCACCACGAGGAAGAGTAGCCCCCGCTCACTGCAACTAGAGAAAGCCTGCGCATAGCAACGAAAACCCAACAGAGCCAAAAATAAAGAAAGAAAGAAAGAATGTTTTCAAGTCATTCAAATGTTGATTGTTATTAGGTCCAATTCCGATATCCTAACAGAAGCAAAATTTACCTCACTGCCTACTGAGAAAGGAACTCTGTCAGGACGTGCTGAAGAATAAAATGAAATGAGGTTTATGTTCTCCGAAAGTAGTTATCAACATCCAATAATTACACAACATATTTATAATGTTATTATGAATTTGTCCTTTAAAGAACCAGCTACATGACAAATACATATGTATTCCCTTTATTTCTGTTATTTATGAAGATTAAGACATTTGGAAATTCTATCTAGGTAGATTCTAATGCTTTCAATTCTCATAGCTAACCAAGTACAGGCAGCTCTAGAGGTAAGAGGTTTTCTTTACTTCCACTTTGATTTTCCAACACCTATAATTTTGGTTCCTAACAAGTTTCCAGAATAAAATCAAACCTTTTTTTTTCGAACGTGTGCCCCAATATATGCCTATCTTCAAAAATCTACAGCTTGACCTTGTTCCTTCAGATTTAAGAAAACTGAGATCATCTGGCCAAGCCTCTCCTAGTCTGAGGATGCCCTCTAAAACTTTCCTGATAGATGGCAACCAGTTTCTATTTAAACACTCCAAACACAGTGTTCTCCTGTTTTGTTTGTGTTCCCCCAAAATTCATATGCCAAAGCCCTAACTCCAATGTGGCTGAGATGGAGCTGCTAAGGAAGCAATTAAAATCAAATGATGTCATAGGGGCCCTGATCTGACAGGAATCAGTGTCCTCATAAGAAGCGACACCAGAGCACTCACTCATTCTCTCTCTCCCTCTCCCTCCATATATGTACTGAGGAAAGACCATGTGAGGACATAACGAAAAGGCAGCCATCTGCAAGCCAGGAAAAGAGCTCTCCCTAGAAACTCAATCAGCCAGAACCTTGACCTTGGAGTTCTAGCCTCCAGAACTGTGAGAAAATAAACTTCTCTTGCTTAAGCCACCTAGGCTATGGAATTTTGTTTTAGCAGCAGACTAATACACCTTGCTTCACAAGGTGGCCAATTCCACTCTCAAACAACTCCAAGTGTTGGAAAGTTCTTATTTTAAGCAGAAACCTGCTTTCTGCAGCTTCCACCCAATAATCCAAGGTCTGCCTTCTGAAGCTACATGAAATAAATTTAACCCCTGTTCTCAATTTAAAAAAAGATTACATGAAGAGTCCCCAATATTTTAACATCTCTCCTCTATCCTTTAGCCTCTTACTTAAACATACTCCAATTTACCAAGACTCTCTTCAAAATGTGGCAGCTAGAAAGACTCCTTAAGTACTCCATAAATATGAATAATAAGGGGCACGATACTTTGCTAAATTAGTCTTAAATTTTCCTGAGGAAAAGCTACTCTCTATAAACCCCTCAAAACCCTTAAGAGGAAGGGAACTTCAGTCGATGAGACCACCTATCTATGAAGAAAAACCTGTAAGGTCCCCTCTGCTGGAAATCTAGTCAGCTGGCTCAGAAATCAACAAGATAGACTTCAAGATCAACTGGTGGGAGACCTGATACTTCATGAAAATAAATGAGTACATCATTGCGGACAGATTATTTCTATTTACCTCAAGGTCACTGTGGACAAAGAATCCATTCATTCCTTCTCACCAGTAAAATTCATTTATTTTTTATCACCTTTCTTATGTTCAAAATGTCTACATTAGTCTTCTCTTATTCATTCTCTTTTCTTCCATAGGGATAAACTAGTTAGTCCAATGCACATGTAAACTACTATATTAGAAGAGCAAATAAGCCTAGTCCTTTGGTGCCTAGGGAACTCCTCAGTGAATCCCTTGCTGTCACCATCTTGGGTAACTCTCTGGTGCTGCTTCCAAGGACCAAAGAGAGGGAGATTTTTTTTTTTTTTTTTGGCTGCGTTGGGTCTTCGTTGCTGCGTGCAGGCTTTCTCTAGTTGCAGCAAGTGGGGGGTTACTCTTCGTTGTGGTGCACAGGCTTCTCATTGTGGTGGCTCCTCTTGTTTTGGAGCACAGGCTCTAAGCATGCAGGCTTCAGTAGTTGTGGCTTGCAGGCTCTAGAGCACAAGCTCAGTAGTCGTGGCACACGGGCTTAGTTGCTCCATGGCATGTGGGATCTTCCCAGACCAGGGCTCGAACCCATGTCCCCTGCATTGGTAGGCGGGTTCTTAACCACTGCACCATCAGGGAAGTGACAAGAGGGAGATTTTTGCCTTCAAGTCCTGCACCTTTTGGTTCATGTCCTCTCGCATCCCTTTTTTCTTTTTCTCTAGCTTATTCCAACTGCTGTGCTTTTCTTGTAAATATGTCATATCTGAATTGTCAAAAGAAGTACTTTGAATACTAACTGCTGTGGTCCACAACACGGAGATCAAAAGCACAGATTTACTAATGTCATTTGCAGCAATGTGGTTGGACCTAGAGATTATCACACTAAGTGATGTAAGTCAGACAGAGAAAGACAAATACCATATGATATCACTTATAAGTGGAATCTAAAAAACAGTACAAATGAACTTATTTACAAAACAAAACAGACTCACAGACAGAAAACAAACTTATGGTTACCAAAGGGGAAGGAGGGAAGGGATAAATTGGGAGTATGGGATTAGTAGATACAAACTACCATATAAAATAAACAACAAGGATTTGCTGTAGAGCACAGGGAATTGTATTCCATATCTTATAATAAACTATAATGGAAAAATAAAAAAGAATATAAATATATACATATATATGTATAACCAAACTGCTTTGCTGTACACTTGAAACTAACACAATATTGTAAAGCAACTATACTTCAATTAAAAAATAGACAAAAAAGCACAGATTTACTAGAGTATAAAGGAGATAGGGGATGTAAACCACATACACCTGAGTAAATCATTGGAGCAATCTAAAGAATTCAGTAATCTTTGTTGTCCTTGTTAGTGCATGTCGCTTCTCCCCGCACCTCCAAGCCCAGAGTAAATTCAACTCCAAATTTAATAAATATTTTTATTTTTGCATTCTTACAGACTGTTGAAAAAGTCATTCCTCTCTAGGCCCTTCACTTCCTTGGTCTCAAATCATCACTGTGCTCTGTGATGATCCACTAAAAATTCAAAGATGGACGATATCAGTAGACTGCAATATTTGGGGCAGGCTTTGCCTACCTAACTCATTAATATTTCAGCTTGGTAAAATCAGAATATGTGTAAATTCATAGGGAACGTCCTATGGATAAGAGAATAAGTGTCAACAAAAGCAGAGAGGTAGAAACACCTTAGACATGTCTTGGACATAGCAGTCCCAGGGTCACACAGAAAATCTCATTCTTCTCACTGAAATTGCCTACCCATGACAGTGGTGCTACTTTTTCTTTACTCAGAAATGGCCACTCAGTAAACCAGAGTGGGCCTGACCCAAGGGCAGCAACTCCACAGTCTTGACTCACGGGGTGGCCCAATTCAAAGGACTCTTCCTACTGGAGCAGTGGAAATTAGTCCAATCCGACTATCTCCCTCCAGAATTTTTTTTTTTTTGCGGTACGCAGGCCTCTCACCGTTGTGGCCTCTCCCATTGCAGAGCACAGGCTCTGGATGCGCAGGCTCAGCAGCCATGGCTCACGGGCCCAGGCACTCCGCGGCATGTGGGATCTTCCCGGACGGGGGCACGAACCCGTGTCCCCTGCATCCGCAGGCGGACTCTCAACCACTGCACCACCAGGGGAATGCAGAGAAGATTGAACAGGGGGCAGAAAAATAGAGAGCAATCACCCAGAAAGACATCAGAAAACAAAGTCTAGGTCCTTGGTATTTACAATAAACCCCTTTTATCTTAAGATTACCTGAATGAATCTCCTCCTTACAACAACAAAAAGCCTAGTGCAATATATTTTAGGAACAGGCAATACACAGGTCTACCCTGATGAAGGGTTTATCCAGGGGACAGCAAAAGGTAAATTCAGAACAGTAGATTAAGGTCTTCACTTGTGAAGAACTTTGAATACTAGCTATATTTTTCTTTCTTTTTTATGTAATCTTAGTTTCACTTTGCCATTGCACATTCGGCAAAACTTAAAAAAAAAAAAAACAGAAGAGTGCCTACCAGTCGAGACTGAAATAAATTAATTTGCAAGAGATATATGTGACTTGAGGAGTCAGTCACCTTAAGCCGGGCAAGCACTGTGGGCTGAGCAGGGGCAGCGGGGCAGTGGGAGTGCAGACTGAAAAAACGCAGACCACCGGGGCACTACTCACTCCTCCTGCTCTGATCTGCTCTTGTACTAGGGGTCTGACCAGGCCTGTGTCTGCCTCCTTCCTGAGGAGGCCAGAGGTCCCATCTGAACAGCCTTCCTACAGCAGTGTCCCACTCCCCGTGGCCAGGCGGGAGTTCCGGATCAGTGTTGTCTCCCGGGACCCTGACACAGCGGGCAAGTTTATGGGCGCT
Source organism: Neophocaena asiaeorientalis asiaeorientalis (assembly GCF_003031525.2). Taxonomy (NCBI): domain Eukaryota; kingdom Metazoa; phylum Chordata; class Mammalia; order Artiodactyla; family Phocoenidae; genus Neophocaena; species Neophocaena asiaeorientalis. The sequence goes on from NW_020172644.1 coordinate 159,018, forward strand.
GGAGCCGCCACAGTTGGTGTGTCTGGTTCAGGGGCCGGCATTGGCACAGTGTTTGGCAGCTAGATCATTGGCTATGCCAGGAACCCATCTCTGAAGCAGCAGCTCTTCTCCTACGCCATTCTGGGCTTTGCCCTGTCTGAGTCTATGGGGCTCTTCTGTTTGATGGTCACCTTCCTCATCCTCTTTGCCATGTGAGGCTCCATGAAGGTCACCTACCCACACCTGACGCTTCGACTCCAGGCCATGCCCAGTGCTAGAGTGTGCTAAGAGAGAGATGTGACTTGAATAGCATAAATAACAATGTTTGATTTTATATCTATTTGTCACAGATAACCAAAGGTATTTAAAAATCTAGTAGTGTGTTGACATAATAAGATGCTCTCTAAATCTTTTTTTCACACACAAAAAAGATGTATATCTCCCACTAAGATCAGGTATATGGAAAGGACATTCCCCTCTTACCACTTCTTTGCAGCATTATAATGGAAGTCCTTGTTAATGCAGTAAGGCAAGAAAAGGAAATAGAAGGTACACAGGCAGATTGGGAAGGAAGACATAAAACTGTCTTTGTTTGCAGATGACATGATCATCTATGTGAAAAACCAAAAGGATCAAACAAACTCCTAAAGCTAATAAGTAATTATAGCAAGGTTGCAGGATACAAAGTTAATATATAAAAGTCAATTGTTTTCTACATACTAACAATGAACAAGTGGAATTTGAAATTCAAAACACAATAACATTTGCATTACATCAAAAAAAATACTTAGGTATAAATCTAACAAAATAAGATCTATATGAGCAAACCTCTGATTAATGAAATAAAAGAACTAAATCAATGGGGAGATACTGCATCTTCATGGATAGGGAGACTCAATATTGTCAAGATGTCAGTTCTTCCCAACTTGATCAACTGATTCAATGCATTCCCAGTCAAGATCCTAGCAAGTTATTTTATGGATACAGACAAGGTGATTCTAAAGTTTGGGGACTTCCTTGGTGGTCCAGTGGTTAAGACTTCGCCTTCCAATGCAGGGGGTGTCGGTTTGATTCCTGGTCGAGGAGCTAAGACCCCACATGCCTTGCAACAAGAAAACTAAAAATATAAAAAAACAAAAGCAATATGGTAACAAAGTCAATAAAGACTTTAAAAATGGTCCACATCAAAAAAATCTTTTAAAAAAATAAATAAATAAAGTTTGTACGCAGAGGCAAAAGACCCAGAGTAGCCAACACAATACTGAAGTAGAATAACAAAGTTGGAGGACTGATGCTACTCAACTTCAAGACTTAATATAAAGTGGCAGTGATCAAGACAGTATGGTATTGGTGAAAGAACAGATAAATAGATCAATAGAACAGAACAGAGGTCACAGAAATAAACTCGCATAAATATAGTCAACTGATCTTTGACAAAGGAGCAAAGGCAATACAATGGAACAAAGGTAGTCTCTTCAACAAATGGTGCTGCAATAACTGGACATCCATGTGCAAAAAAATGAATCTAGACATAGACCTTACATCTTCACAAAAATTAACTAAAAATGGATCATAGGCCTAAATGTAAAATGCAAGAACTATAAAGCTCCAAGAAGATAAACTCCCAGATAACCTTGGGAACAACACCACCAAAGGCATGATCCATGAAAGAAATAATTGATAAGCTAGACTTCATTAAAATTAAAACATCTGCTCTGCAAAAGAGAATTAGAAGACAAGCCACAGACTGGAAAAAAATATTTGTAAAAGACACATCTGAAAAAGGATTGTTATCCAAAATATACAAAGAACTTTTAAAACTCAATAATAAGAAAACAACCATATTAAAAAATAGGCCAAAGGCCTTAACAGACATCTCACCAAAGAAGATATACAGATGGCAAATAAGCATGTGAAAAGATGCTCTACAACATACGTCATCAAGGGAATGCAAATTAAAACAATGGGATACCACAACACACCTATCAGATTGGCCAACATCAAACACTGGCAAGGATGTAGAGCAACAGCAACTCTCATTCATTTCTGACAGAAATGCAAAACGGTACAGCCACTTTGGAAGACAGTTTGGCAACTGTCTGAAAAAATTAAACATATTCTTATCTTACAATCCAGTAATCGTGCTCCTTTGTATTTACCCAAAGGAGTTGAAAACATGTCCACACAAAAACGTGCACACAGATGTTTATAGAACCTTTATTCATAATTGCCAAAACTTAGAAGCAACCAATATGTCCTTCAGTAGAGGAATGGATAAACTCTGGTACATCAGACAATGGAATGTTACTTAACACTAAAAAGAAATGAGTTATCAAGCTATGAAAAGACATGGGAGGAAACTTAAATGCATATTTCTAAGTAAAAGAAGCCAATCTGAGAAAGCTACGTATTGTATGATTCCAACTATATGATATTCTGGAAAAGGCAGAAATATGGAAACAATGAAAAGATCAGCAGTTGCCGGGGGTGGGGATGAAGAGACAGAGCATAGAAGGGTTTTAGAACAGTGAAAATACTCTGTATGATACTATAATGACATATTATTATATGTCATTATGCATTTGTCCAAACTCATAGAATTAGAACATATAACACAGTGAACCCTAAAGTAAGCTATGGACTTTAGGTAATAACGATGTGTCAATGGAAATTCATCCTTGGTAACAAATGTACCAATCTGGTGAGTGATGTTAATTATGGGGGAGGTGGGAATTCTCTGGTTGGCCAGTGGTTAGGACTCGGTGCTCTCACTGCCGAGGGCCCAGGTTCAATCCCTGGTCGGGGAACTAAGATCCCACAAGCCACACGGTGTAGTCAAAAAAAAATTATGGGGGAGGCTATGCACGTGTTGAGGCAAAGGGTATATGGAAAACCTCTGTACCTTCCTATCAATTTTGTTGTGAATCCAAAACTGCTCTAAAAAATAAACCTTTAAAAAAAAGATGTACATCTACATCCAAATCTCATATTGCCATATTTTCTTACACACAGTGAAAAATGGATTTTGCAAGCCAAAATATTTTGGTCAACATTGTAAAAAATTTATAGGCTATCTCAAAATAAGATTGATTTTTCTTGTAGTTGAATTTAAATATTAAAGGCTTTATGGTTCCAATTGGTAATGCATAATAACTGGGTCTGCTTTATAACGATTTTTTAAAGCAAAGCATAAATAGCAAGAAAGTTTAAAGGAGTATGATGCTAAAATGTTCTTTCCTGTGTCTAGTAGTATGCTTTAAAAAATTTTTTAACCATAATTCTTTAATTGAAATATCTTCTTTGACTCTGTCTGAAGTGAAGGCAGCTGAAACTTTTTAATATTCAGAGAAAAAAAAAAGCAAGTATCCGGTTTTCCAAGATAATCTCAACTAAGAATCTACCTACAGTGCAGGAACATTGACTACTAAGTATTGCTAACGTGGGAAAAAGAGAAAAGCTTACAGTTAAAAAACAACACCGACTGGTAACGATTTCTTTTCCAAAGTCATTCCAGCACCTCTTACCTCTTTCTACAAATGTGTGTACCAAGAGCACAAGGGCCACGGCAGCTTGCAAAGAAGATTCACCTTGGTATGCCCAGTGTTCATTATTGAAGTTCAGGCTGCCCTGTATCTTTTCAGGTTTTATGTAAGAAAGGGTCACTAATTCCAAGGGCCTCAAAAGGTCACCAAAAAGGCTAAAGATATATTAGGTATCAAGGAGAGGTAGCAAAATAAGCGTGAGAGAGTGGGCAGTAAAAATGGATAAATACCCCCACCAACGATCCAGATGTACAAACTCTTCCATCATTTACAGCCCACCATAGACTCTTTCTTTCATCTTTCTTTATGGCTGCACTGGGTCTTCGTTGCTGCGCACTGGCTTTCTCTAGCTGCGGTGAGCAGGGGGCTACTCTTTGTTGCAGCGCACGGGCTCCTCATTGCAGTGGCGTCTCTTGTTGCGGAGCACGGGTTCTAGGCATACCGGCTTCAGTAGTTGGGGCACACGGGCTCAGTAGTTGTGGCTCGCGGGCTCTAGAGCGCAGGCTCAGTAGTTGTGGTGCACGGGCTTAGTTGCCCCACAACATGTGGAATCTTCCCAGACCAGGGCTCGAACCCGAGTCCCCTGCATTGGCAGGCAGATTCTTTAACCACTGCGCCACCAGGGAAGTCCCCCACAGCCCATAGACTCTTGAAGATGGATTTCTCTAAAGAGCAAGCAGCTGTTTCACCAAAGCTACCCTGGGATTATTTCTATAAGATAATATATTATTTTGTGAAGACTCCCTCTCTTCTATTTCTGGTTCTTTCCCTCTTTTTTATGTTATTGGCCACAGTACCAAACTGAGTAAAATTTTCCAGCTCAACCACATTATCTGCTTTGTCTATCCACATACTCTTAAAGTTGCTCTTAAGGGGGGCTATATTTTTCTGTGAGAACAGATGAAATACAGTCTGTCATGACAATCAGTGCAAACCATCTGGAATATTTTCAGGAAAGACCAAATAAAATCCAATCAAATACGTTTGAGAAGCAACAGAAGTTTAAGGTGGTGTTTTTATCCACTAATTGTAAAGGTTATAAATTGCCATTGTTGATAGGTGTTTATCCTTTGAACACACTCATACGAGTATGCCCTATATATTTGTAGGAGAGTACTTGTCATAACAAAAGACTAGAAACAGCCTAAATGTCTATCAGTAGGGAGCTGGTTAAATAAATTAGTTTACCCAATACAATGAATGGATACTATGTAGCTAATGAAAAGGAATGAGGTAGACCAATATTTGTGAGATGGAAAGCCCACCAAAGAATAATAAGTGACACTGAAAACAAGTTAAAATGAAACGTTTAGCTTTAGTCCATGTATTTTGTTTTTGTTTTTGTTTTTTGCGGTACGGGGACCTCTCACTGTTGTGGCCTCTCCCATTGCGGAGCGCAGGCTCAGCGGCCATGACTCACGGGCCCAGTCGCTCGGCGGCATGTGGGATCTTCCCGGACCGGGGCACGAACCCGTGTCCCCTGCATCGGCAGGCGGACTCTCAACCACTGCGCGCCACCAGGGAAGCCCAAGTTCATGTATTTTCAATTGTGTACTATGCCAGAGTATGAGTATACCACAATATATTTATAAAACATATCAACATAAATGTATCTCATAAACATAAATTGAGGGCAAAATGCAAATTGCTAAAATACTAACAATATTATATCATTTATATTATATTTTAAAACATGAGAAACAATTCTACCTACTGTTAGGGACACATATATATGAATTAAGAGTACAAAGAAATGCATGGGGATTAGGAGGGACAATGTAATTGGGACAAGGTATTGGGTTAAACCACATAATATTGCCAATGTTCCACCATTTCTGACCTACAAAAACAACGTCATATATGGTTCAACCTCACATGTAAGGGGTCTTTGACTATGTTAAGTAGGTTCTACTTTTTAAGCTAAGAGGAAGATACACATGGGTTCATAGGAACCCATGTGGATCCACTGTTATTTAGCTCTATGACCCAAGACAAGTTATTTAACCTAATTTCTTTATCTGTAAAATGGGGATAATAATGAAACATATCTCACAGGGGTACCATGAAAATCAAATAAGTGAATATATATTAAGCACTTAAACAGTACCTGGCACATGGGTAAACACTATTTGATTCAGCTACTATTATATTCTATAGCTTTTTGTACAGCTGTAATATTTCATGAAAATATTTTTCACTTATTTTTTTCACTTATTATTATGGAAAACTGTAAATATAAACAAAAGCAAGGAGACTAGTATAATAAGCCCAAATGTACCAATCACTTTGCTTTAATAATTAGCAAAGCATGGCCAATGTTTCACTTCTACCCCCATTCCCAGAAACGCACATTAGGTTATTTTGAAGGGAATCCTAGATTTCATCCACAGATACATTTTTATGTCTTTAAAACATAAGGATTTCTAGAAACATAACCAAAAATACCATTACCACATTTTAAGAATTAACAATTCCTTAATATTATCAAATATCTAGTCACTGCTTCAATTTCCTTGCTTGTCTCATAAATACTTAAGTAAATTTTGTTTTGCAGTATTTATAAGTACACAGCTTGCTGAATTTTTACAAAGTGAACATTCCCATGTAGCCAGCCAGCACTTGGAAGAAGAAATAGAATGTTGAGTTTTCCATCTTTTTGTGTGTTTTTTACAATTTTTTTCAAATCAGGATCCAAATAGGGTTATATCTTACAAATGGTTGACAGTCTCTTTCACAGTAATTTTTCATTTTTAAATTAACATTACAGTGATGAATGATATGAGCCTATTTCTACTTTTTAGACAATTTAGGTGCTTTTCATTATTTCTAAAAAAAAATATAAAATACTGTTTGTTACCACTGTTAGTGAGAATGGAAGTCAGAAATATGCCAGGGTAGTCTTTCAAGGCATTACCAACAAACAGCATTTTTAGAAAGGAAATACCACTGAAAATTAAAAACAGATTCAACTATGGTCATTAAAGTATAGCAAACAGCCAGAGATCTATTCTCCAGCTAACTCAATATAGAGATTCGCTTTTAGAATTTACTTTACATATAATTGTATTCTACCTTAACTACTGTGCTTCCTTACTTGGGTTTCCAGCCCTGAGTCGAAATGAAATGAAAGTGTCTCAATGGTGCGCCGGTAATAGAATTTGAAAATCTTTATTCTGAGATATTGTAGTTTTGCAACCCTTAATGGCATTGTCCTTGGCTGGAGATGCACAAGCAAATTCATTTCCTGCCAGCCTCTCTGAGGCTAATGGGCCTTCCAACTGCAGAGTTTTCACTGACTTCTAATGACTGGGTGCAGCAGAGAGGGGCCTCTGGGAGCAGGATGCTTGCTGTCTTCTGGCAGAGTTCCTGGGAGAAAGAAAACCTTGAAAGATGCACTGCAATAAATCCCTTGTTCTGGGAAAACAGAAAGTCAAGCTCTACCATAAATTTTTTATTTTCCTCCATAATCCGATTTTAAGATTATGTTCAGGTGAAAGCAAGAGAAGATTGTCTGATAAAATAATTGTGAAAAGGTCTGAAATTAAAATATGTATAAATGCTTATGTAAAACAGTCATGTAGAGTATTTCACTCTCCAAGACTTTGAGAAAAATGCTAAATCTGGTGATAAAATCTGAGACTGTCTCTCATACATTTGTAAAATTAAGATAATTATGTGAGTAAATGAGAAGAAAATGAGAAATCTATATACTATTATACTGCATTGTCAGTAAGAATAAGGTGACTGATTTTTAAAGAAAATGCAGAATTATCAAAAAAAAAATCACTTACCTATTCCACATTTATATTATAAGATGTGTGTAGCTATTGAAAATACACCAGAACCTCACCCAGAGAGTGTTTCCACAGTCCGAGAAGACAGCATTGATAAATGGAAGTTGCATATCACACAAACTGAATGGTGATGTAGAAACCTTGCACAGAAGCAGGCTTTCATTTCTGACCACTTTGGTACAAACTAGATTTCCCTAGAGGTTCAATTTGATGTAAAGAACAGGCAATTTAAGCTAACTCAGCAAGTCAGAAATCAGTGGTAATAAGAAGTGGTAAGTGCCGGAAAAAGGTGATGTCGAGAAGTTGGAAGCGGTCTTCCCTGGTGGCTCAGTGGTTGAGAGTCCGCCTCCCGATGCGGGGGGGCGCGGGTTCGTGCCCCAGTCCGGGAGGGTCCCGCGTGCCGCGGAGCGGCTGGGCCCGTGAGCCATGGCTGCTGAGCCTGCGCGTCCGGAGCCTGTGATCCGCAATGGGAGAGGCCGCAACAGTGAGAGGCCCGCGTACCGCAAAAAAAAAAGAAGTTGGAAGCTATTATAAATTCAATTTCCCCATACAAACGAAAAATTAGCAAAGCAGCAAATGCAGCTCCAGGCAATGGTGTGCGGGATGGTTATCTGAAGGTCAAGCCACTCTCTCATCATGCTCCCACCCCCCAAACACAAACAAGAATAATTTAGCTAGCCAATCTTGTTGCAGTCTGGCATCAGTTCTCAAAGATTTGGTTCCATGACATAGTTATTGCAAGGGGGTAAGCAAGGTACAGGGACCTGCTTTCAGAGGAAAGGAACCGACCGACCTCTCAAGGAAAGGAACTGTGTGTTCTATTTACCCTTGTCTTCCCAGCCCTTAGCACTACCAGGTCTCATTGTATCCTCCACAGATGTTTGTTGACATTGCAGTTGGTTGGAAGTCATAATATTTCAGGATTTGTGTTCAGCCAGACCTTGAAGTAGCATAGTAAAGAAGAAATCAGCTATGTGTATGAAACTGCTTTTAAAAGGATACATTATTTCATGAATAAGTTAAATTTTGTTAGCACCCTGCTACTTCAAGGTCTGGCTAGAATAATTATTATCCTGATTTACAAAAGCTGTTTAAGACTACCTGGGACTTCACTAAAAAAACCAAGATAGGTAACAAAGATGGGGCTCAAACTCTGGTATACTATATCCAGTGTGATTTTCTCCATACCTCATCTGTTGAGCTATCAAATTCCAACAACCACAGAAAAGAGAAGGGTAGGTGACAGCCACCCTGATTGGCTCTTCAAAGTCTTACTGTTATTATCAGCAGGACCCTGGTCTTGTTTGTAGCCAGTACAGAGATCAACTGTCTTGACAATCCCAGAATCAGCTGTAGCTGTGGCCTCAGGGCCAGCACAGGCTGTTTTCACTACATTCTGATGAGTGTTGGAGATTGGGAATATTCGTCTGGAAGTAATAAGCAAGATCAGAAGTGACTGGAGGCAGGTAGAGCAGTTAAAGGACCACAAGAATAGCCCTAGAATAAGAGACTCTCTTAAGTAATATAAAAGGAAAAGAAATATACATCAAAAGCTGAAACACAGATAGATAATAAGTGGGTAGATATATATCTGATAGATATCAGATACATACATATAAATTAGAATGTCTTAATTCTGAACTATATATCTTTACACATCTAATGTTTCTGAAATAGGGATGCATTTTATAATCAACGTGCATATTTAACACAACGGTCTTTTTTTCCTAACACTACAGAAGGGAAGAAATATACATGTAATTTCTACTGCCTAACGACTTCTTTCCTTTCATTTGGAACTGTAGATCAGAGAGTGGTTGATCAATAAGCTAAATTTGATTATCATTTATACTCTTTTTATATTTTTGCCTTACTACATATGATCTCTCTGAGACCAGAGGCCCCATTTTACTTATCTCTATAATTTCCCATAACACCTAATATTTCTTGATACACAGAGTTTAATACATATTTGCTAATGGGTATTGTTAAAAGTTACACACATACAATTAGCAAAAAAATGTCTCAAGCAGGTGATTCATGTCCAACAAAATGAAAGAAGTTGAGGAAAATAAAACTGTTGAGCATATTTAAGCACTAGATACATCCATTAACTTAGATGAGATATCATCTAAATATCTAAACAGCAAGGAGAATGTTGCCAAAAATTAATTTCTGTTTATGACATTTTAGTAGAAATCCTCTATCATACAAAAATGAACATTAAGTCTTTCCTCACTGTATTTTGATTAGAATAAATTTTAAAAAGGAAACAACTGGAGGCAATAGTTAAATTATAATACAATCATAAACTAGAATGCAGTGCTGCTAATAAAAAATGAGGTTTCCAAAAGATACTTAATGACCACATTATAATATTTAGTGGAAAAAAGCATGATATAAAATTAAATCAATTATTTGATTTAATTGTTTAAAATATTGATTTAGTTCAGAGCATGCTGCCCCCAAAATATGGCTCCATGACATACTGAATACTTTAAGCTAAAGGAATTTGAGAAATGACAGATACGGAAAGGACTCTCAGACCTACCCCATCTCCCCTGAAACAGGTGATAAGACCATCATGTGAGAGGTGCCATCCTTATACCCGGAAGAAAGTAGCGTCCTTATCTCTGAAGACAGAGGGGCACCAAGAAGAATCCCAATAAACAGGGCTTGCTAAGTTTCCCCCAGTTTACTACCCTTAGCTCATACTTCTTTGTCCATAACTATCCACTCTTCATCAAATCTAGAATAAACACACTCAGGTTTAACTGTTTCTTCAGGTCTTCATTCCCTTATGAAGGCTCCCAAGTCACATAAAACTTAAATAAATGTGGTTGCTTTCCTCTTGGTAATTTATCTTCTGTCAGTCCAATTTATAGGGCCCCAGCCAGAGAACCTAAGAGTGTAGTAAAAATAAAAGAAAAAAGAAATTTTCTTCCCCTACAAAATATATGAGACTAGAAAGAAATATACCTAAATCTTCATAGTGGTTTTATTTCTCAAATATGAAATTATAGATATTTTTAAAAACTAATTTCTATAATTTCCAATATTTTTATCAGCAGGGCTTTTAAAATGTTTACCTTAATGAGCAAGTTCCCCACAGTGTGATTTTGTTCATTTGAGTCTTCTGTGTGCATATTGCTGGCCAGCTGTAGCTTACCCCTCAGAACAAGACTGTGTATAGAAACGACTCAACCCAATTAACAAAAATATACTACCCCAACCTTTACTGAGTTATTGTCACCAATATTATTTTTATTTTCCTCCTAATAAGAAAATTAAAATCTATTTCAATTTTTAGAAGCAACTCACATGAAATCTCAGAATATAAACTGGGTCTGACTTTTCTATTCCAGGAATGGGTTAAACCAATCAGTTAATGAAAGGACTAGCTACTGAGACCCATAGGAAATGGATGACACCCAAATGAAAGCCATTCAGGGATTAAACAGAGTGAGAGGGATTCCTCGAAAAAGACCAGATTTCTGGGATTCACAGCATCCTCTCTTTCTCCAGGTTCTCCTCTGATCCTTCTTATCTAACTGTATACCTGAAATGTGCATATTTTATGTGCAAATATATGTGCATGATGTACACATTTAATGTACAGTTATTTTTCTTACTAAGCAAGGGAACACTAAGACATATCTATAAGTAGTTCTCACTAGCTCCTGTTCCTTCACTTCCTCCTTAAGCTGGGCACTGCCCCAATTCCCACCCTCAGACCTCTTCTTTCACTACATGTTTCTTTAGGCTGATGCTTCTCCAAGTGTGCTTCCAGACCAGCAGCATAAGCACGACCTGGGCGTTTGTTAGAGCTGCAAATTACTGGGCCTATCCCAGACTGAATCAGAAACTCCAGGCATGAGGCCCTGCGGTGAGTTTTAACAAGGCCTCCAGGTGATTTTGATGTGTGTTGAAAACCACTGCCTCCAGGCAATCTCATCTGCCTCTTAGGTCTGTGGCTATAAACCTGTACTGCCTGGCTCTGACCTCTCTTGTGAGCTCCAGACCTGAGTTACCACCTGCCTGCCAAATCTCTCTATCTGAATATCCCCAGTGTAACTCAAACTCAGCAAAGTAATAAGCTTCGACCTTCCTACCCCTCTCCCTGACCACCTCTACCCTAAAGCCTGCTCCTCTTCCGGCTCTCCCATCTCAATTAATGATACCTAATATTCACCTGGTCCCTTAGCCTAGAAATCTTAAAAATCATCTATTTTAGTTTTCTTCCGGTCACAAGTCCTGACTCTACCTTAGCGATGTCTCTCATGTCCTACTCTCCTTTCTTACTTTCACTACCGTACTGCAGTAATAGGTCTATTCACCACTGGTTGATCCCCACCCAAATCCATCCCTCACACTTCTGCTGGACAAAACAAATAAGAGGGAGAAAGACCATGTTGTACATCAATATAATCCCATTGCTGGTTTCTCCAAAAGATTCTTTTTCTGGGACTTAATTCTCTCTGTGACCCTGTTGCTCATAAATACTAATAGTATTGCGTTATTTTTCCAAAACATCAGTCTTTTCCTGTTAAATCTCTTCTCAAAAACTTTCAGGAGGAGGGGAAGAAAAAAAAAAAAAAACAACTTTCAAAACTTCCCATTGTCTAGACTTCCCTGTCAGCCCAGTGGTTAAGACTCCGTGCTTCCACTGCACAGGGCACAGGTTCAATCCCTGTTTGGGGAAGATCCCGCATGCCGTAAGGCCAAAAAAAAAAAGAAAAATTTCCCATTGTCTATTTTAAAATCTCAACTCTTTAAAATTATGTTTTTAAACCCCTGCCCCCTGCCATGACAGCATGGTCCCACCCCACACTTTCACTCATGCTCCTCCTTGGATCTGGATTTCACCTCCCATTTCCATCCTTTTTTTTTTTTTTTTTTTTTTTTTTTTTAATTTTTTTTTTTTTTTTTTTTTGCTGTACACGGGCCTCTCACTGTTGCGGCCTCTCCCATTGAGGAACACAGGATCCGGACGCGCAGGCTCAGCAGCCATGGCTCACGGGCCGAGCCACTCCGTGGCATGTGGGATCTTCCCGGACCGGGGTACGAACCCGTGTCCCGTGCATCGGCAGGCGGACTCTCAACCACTGCGCCACCAGGGAAGCCCCCCATCCCTCTTCATTTACCATTTTACGTTTTATCCTTCAAAGACCAGTTTGAATGCTACTTGCCTATCAGAACTCACAAATCAGTTATCTTTGTGCCGCCCATGGCACATTTCTGTTTTTTATAATGTATTTATTTATTTACTTTTTGGCTGCGCTGGGTCTTTGTTGCTTCGCGCAGGCTTTCTCTAGTTGCGGTGAGCGGGGGCTACTCTTCGTTGTGGTGCACAGGCTTCTCATTGCGGTGGCTTCTCTTGTTTTGGAGCACGGGCTCTAAGCATGTGGGCTTCCGTAGTTGTGGCTTGCAGGCTCTAGAGCGCAGGCTCAGTAGTTGTGGCGCATGGGCTTAGTTTCTCCGCAGCATGTGGGATCTTCCCGGACCAGGGCTCCAGCCGTGTCCCCTGTATTGGCAGGCGGACTCTTAACCACACTGCACCACCAGGGAAGTTCCCCAGGGCACATTTCTTACACCTCCGTGAGAGCTTCCTTTCTTCCAGGCATAGTAGTTATTTGCTTATCTGATAACACATGCCCTAAAGGGCATGATGGAGACCTTAATTCATTTCTATCTCTTAAACTACTTAGCCTACTTTGAAAGCATTATGCTATGGTCTGAATGTTTGTGTCCTCCCAAAATTCATATTTTGAAATTCTAATGCCTAATGTTCATAGCATTAGGAGGCAGAGCCTTGGTAAGATGATTAGATCATGAGGGTGGAGTCTTTGCCAATGGATTAGTGCTCTTATAAAAAGGCTCACAGAGCTCCCTAGCCCCTTCGGCCATGTCAGGATACAATGAGAAGCTGGCAACAGGGAAGAGGATCCTCACCAACCATGCTGACATCCTGATCTTGGACTTCCCAGAGTCCAGAACTGCGAGAAATAAATTTCTGTTGTTTATAAGCTACCTAGTCCGTGGTATGTTGTTACAGCAGCCCAAACAGACTAAGACACACTCAATAAACACTAACTGAGCGGAAATACATATTGTATCAATTACCACACAAAGGTTAAGCCAAACCAACCTATCTTGGCACAAATTAAATGCTTGAATGGGTCTCTCCTAGTTTCTCCAGAACAGGGGCTGTCACACCTGGGTGATGGTGAAAGAAGAGGGCTGAGGATGGATTTTGCAGCGTGCCCAATTTAAGAAGGAAATGAGGGAAAAGGAGCTAGTGAGGGATACTTATAGATATGTTGTAGTGTTCTCCTCACATTGTAATAAAAATAGTTCTACATTCAGTATGTACATTTCTTCCCCCAAAAAGTAGACTCCCAGAATATTATCTAGATAAAAACAGGGGAAAGCAATGAGTGATTACTTTTTAGTAAAGGAACTAAGGAGAAGAGGATGGAGTGAAGGTTTTACTATATTAATGTTCCAATATATTCATTTTTCTATTCTTAATGCCAATATAGGTTATCTGAGTAGAGGAATATGGGCCAATGTTATGGGGTTTTATTTTTTTTTATAACTTTTTAAAAAATGTTTTATTTTATTTATTTATTTTTGGCTGTGTTGGGTCTTTGTTGCTGTGCACGGGCTTTCTCTAGTTGCAGTGAGTGGGGGCTACTCTTCATTGTGGTGCGCGGGCTTCTCATTGCGGTGGCTTCTCTTGTTGCGGAGCACGGGTTCTAGGTGCCTGGACTTCAGGAGTTGTAGCTCACGGGCTCTGGAGCACAAGCCCAGTAGTTGTGGTGCGCGGGCTTAGTTGCTCCATGGCATGTGGGATCTTCCCAGACCAGGGATTGAACCTGTGTCCCATGCATTGGCAGGCGGATTCTTAACCACTGTGCCACCAGGGGAGTCCCTCTTATGGGTTTTTAAAAAATAGTTTTCTGTATTTTTTTAAGACCTAATACATTGTATTAAAATTAAATTAAAATACAGATTCTAAGGCCTCATTCTGGAGGTTCTCAGCTGGTAAGTCTACAGTAGGAATCTGCATTTTTTTCCAATCTCCCCACATGATTCTGGTACACCCCCCTGGACACATGTTCCCCAGTACAATAACCTCCTACCTCTGGTGGTAAGTGGGTGGGGCAACTTCTGTTGAAAGTGTAACAGAAGAAGAAAGCAACTTCACCAGCAGATAATAAAATGGACTTGAAGGTGTGACCTGGCTACAAAATCCGTCACACCAAGGGTACCAAACAGACTAAACAGCAAATGTCTTTGCCCTCTCCCTCTTGAACACACATTTCTTTCCTGAGTTTATGCTGTACTATTTAGTGAAGCTACATTTGCCTTAACTGCCTTCTTTTCCCCTCAAAACAGTCCTTCACACTGTTTTAAGCCAGATTTTAGGGGAATAAAATATTGCCTAGCCAAAAGGGGAGGGTAATCCAGGTGTGACACACCAGAGAGGGGATGGTGCTCTTGGCATTGTCGCCTCTCCGAGGTAGAATCCCCCGTCTTCACATCTGAGCTCAAGTTATGGAGGTCCTTGTTAACCGTGCTGAGGAGTTAGGACTTTATTCAGAGATAAAGTACCTTTCAAAGTGCAATTACCAGACCATCAGTATCAACACGGTGCTAGGAACCTGTTAGGAAATGCAATTCTTGGGCATCACCCTAGATCTACTGAACCAGAAATCCTGGAGGTGGGGCTTAGAAATCTGTGTTTTATAAAGTCCTCCAGGTGATCCTAATGGACACGAATCTGAGAACTACTGATGTAAAGGAAAGGTAGTGACTGGTGGTTTAAAACAAAGAAATGATGTATTGAATACTTTTATCTGTGTTTTAGAAAGGTAACTCTGATTGTATAAATTAAAGCAAAGAGAAACACAAGAAATCAAACATTTATACTGCACCTACAATGTATCAAGTACCAGGTACTTTACAGATATTTATGTCCTTTTTGGACCAAAAGTCAGTGAGGCTGTCTCTGTCCAGACTCCCAGAGAGCCCTCAGTGCAGTTCTCCCAGTAATGGTCCCCTCAAACTGCCCATGCCTGCTGCCCTACTGCCCCCTGTGCCCACTCTCTATTCATTCTGTCCTATGTCCTTCTTAGACGCTGACCTTTGAGTCCCCCAATTCCTGTCTAATGTCCAGAACTGGTTTGCATGGACCTCAGTGAAGCACATGAGATAATGCAGTGTCTGCTGGGCCCGTGTACCTTTTGGGCCTTTGCCACAAAGCTCTAGAGCTCCTTGGATCAGAATGGTAAGTCAGCACCAAACTTTTCAGTATGGAATCCCTCCTCCGACCCCTGTGTCCTAGGCCCATAAACAAAACAGAGACACTGGTGCCAGATCTGGATGAGACACTTGCTAACTTCTACCACAATAGTCTTAGGGTCACAGTCCTCCCCAAACACTTCCTCACTTCATCCTCGTAGTAGAAATACTCCAATATACCACCCAGCTTTTCAGCCAAAAGAAATTTTAGATTTTCTTCTAGAAATGTCGAGCCTACGGCACCAGCTGCTGTTCTTGCAGAAAGTATGAAGATTTAAGGCTCTGAAAGGCATCAGCAGAGGCATGCCCAAGAAGATACCACAGAGAGACACTGCCATCCCAGCCAAGATCTGCTTTTAGTGACCTCCTGTGACCCCAGCGTTAGAGGCCTCCAGAATCTGTTTCCAATGCTGATGCATCCAGTTCTCCGCTGATGACTGTGCTATGCAGACCTGGAATCTTCATCAGCATTAGCTACAGTAACAACTGCTCTCCTGGGCTTCCCTGGTGGCGCAGTGGTTGAGAGCCCGCCTGCCGA
The DNA here is from genome assembly GCF_003031525.2 of Neophocaena asiaeorientalis asiaeorientalis. Lineage (NCBI taxonomy): Eukaryota > Metazoa > Chordata > Mammalia > Artiodactyla > Phocoenidae > Neophocaena > Neophocaena asiaeorientalis. Next base: position 175,178 of record NW_020172644.1, read on the forward strand.
CGCAGGGGACGCGGGTTCGTGCCCCGGTCTGGACGCATTTAACCAGGGATGTTACCGATGAGTGGAATATGAGTCCTTGGGATGCCTTCTGATACCCTATCGGTAACCGAGCAGGACCCTATGGGGCCTACCCGGACAGATCCCTCCCCCATATCCTCTGCTTTTGCTTGTCTCTTAAGCACCCAGATAATACTGTCTCATGCATATTTCCTGAATTTTTCAGATGCTAAAAACCACCACCAAATGGAAGAAATTAACTACCTGATGATCATGAGCATGTAGCCCTCAGACCTACTGGCGCCCAAGGATTGATAATGTTAACGGCCCTGTCACCTCAACATCAACCAATCAGAGAACTGTGCACGTGCTGATCACATACCCTGCAACCCCACTCCCTTACCTGGCCTTTAAAACTGCTTTGCTGAAACCCTTCGGTGGACTGGGGTTTTGAGGGGCATGAGCCACCTGTCTCCTTGCATGGTCCTACAATAAACCTTTCTCTGCTCCGACCTCTGACATTTCAGTATCGTTCGGCCTTACTGTGTCAGGCACACAAACTTGCGTTCAGTAACATACCCCATGCTGGATGAACAAACAGCACAGAATCTGCAGCAGGCTCACCCAAACCGTATGTCCACACTCCCTGGAGCTCCTCACTGCGGCACAGGACTAGGAGGGCTAAAACACCTCTGGGGTTGTGAGTCAGAACTTCCACAAAAGGGAAACCAAACTGACGGGGATCTGCAGGGTTGATGGAGAAACTGAACCAGTTTTGTTGTGATCTGATGTAGAACTTGAGAAAACGGGGTGGGGGTGGGGAAGCCTACCAGTGCAAAGACTATTACAGTAATTCAGGAGAGTGATGGTTAAGGTCTTAAATCAATCAGCATTAGTGGGCACTGATGAAGAGAAACAGCTGATTCAATTCAAAGGAAGAATGAAGACAGGATCAAAACTCTGAGAGGAAAACATAGGCAGAACACTCTTTGACATAAATTGCAGCAATATCTTTTTGGAACCACCTCTTAGAGTAATGAAAATAAAAACAAAAATGAACAAATGGTACCTAATTAAAAGTAAAAGCTTTTGCACAGCAAAGGAAACCATAAACAAAACAAAAAGACAACCCACAGAATGGAAGAACATATTTGCAAATGAAGCAACCGACAAGGGATTAATCTCCAAAATATACAAAGACCTCATATAGCTCAATATCAAAAATACAAACAACCCAATCAAAACATGGGCAGAAGATCTAAATAGACATTTCTCCAAAGAAGACATACATATGGCCAATAGGCACATGAAAAGATGCTCAACATCACTAATTATTAGAGAAATGCAAATCAAAACTACAGTGAGGTACCATCTCACACAGGTCAGAAAGGCCAACATTAAAAAGTCTACAAGTAACAAATGCTGGAGAGGGTGTGGAGAAAAGGGAACCCTCTTGCACTGTTGGGGGGAATGTAAATTGGTACAACCACTACGGAGAACAGTATGGAGGTTCCTTAAAAAACTAAAAATAGAACTACCATATGACCTAGCAATCCCACTACTGGGCATATACCCTGAGAAAACCATAATTCAAAAAGAGTACCACAGTGTTCACTGCAGCTGTATTTACAATAGACAGGACATGGAAGCAACCTAAGTGTCCATGGACAGATGAATGGATAAAGAATATGTGCCACATATATACAATGGAATATTACTCAGCCATAAAAAGAAACGAAATTGAGTTATTTGTAGTGAGGGGGATGGACCTAGAGTCTGTCGTACAGAGTGAATTAAGTCAGAAAGAGAAAAACAAATACTGTATGCTAACACATATATATGGAATCTAAAAAAAAAAATGGTTCTGATGAACCTAGGGACAGGACAGGAATAAACACGCAGATGTAGAGAATGGACTTGAGGACACAGGGAGGGGGAAGGGGAAGCTGGGACAAAGTGAGAGATCAGCATGGGCATGTATACACTACCAAATGTAAAACAGATAGCTAGTGGGAAGCAGCTGCATAGCACAGGGAGATCAGCTCGGTGCTTTGTGACCACCTAGAGGGGTGGGATAGGGAGGGTGGGAGGGAGACACAAGGGGGAGGGGATATGGTGATATATGTATACATAGAGCTGATTCACTTTGTTATACAACAGAAATTAACACAACATTGTAAAGCAATTATACTCCAATAAAGATGTTAAAAAAAATAATACCTGGAAAAAAAAATAAGAGAGAGAGATGAACAAAGTAAAAGGAATTCACAATCCTATGTGTGATAAGAGGTGAAGGGGAATGAGGGACACGTGATTAGAAGGGTAAACTGCGATGGACTTTTAACACAAAGGACTCAGATGCAACCCAGGTAATCCATGAGAAGGCTCGCATGCCCAGCATTCAGCTGAGGGAACCATGATGGACGGACCTGGCTGGCGTCCAGGGAGAAGACATGGGAACGATGCTGAGGAAGACCATACCTCTGCAGAGAAGCAAAAAGGGCTTCATATACCAGGGATGGGAAGAGCAGGCAAAGCAAAGCTTCCAGCCAACACTCAGCTAATAACAGACATGTGAGGGAGTCAGGCCAAGCCAAGAACTAACCAGCTGATCCAGAGATGCACAAGCAACAACCTGTGCTTGTTATTTTCAGCACCGAGTTTGGGGAGGGTGGGCTGTTTTGCAGCGGTACTAAGGGATGCATCAGACTCAGCAAGGCTGAGGCAACCAGAGGTAACTTCAGTACCATCTCCATTTGAACCAAGTATTTTCTTTGCTGTCCGCCCTTTTTGTGTTGTTTATAAAACCTCAAAAGTATATAATTCACCTCAACATAATAAAGGCTATATATTCTATATGACAAGCCCATTATAAAAAATACTATATAGATCATTCCTGGAATGTGACAAATTCAAATTTTGCTTTCTGGAACTTTCTGGAATTGTTTGTTTGGTTTTTTTCTGAATATTTTTGATCCATGGTTGGTTGAACCTATGGAGGTAGAACTTACAGATACAGAGGGCTGACTGTATTTATATCTTGTTATATTTTTTAACCACGATAAAAATTAAAATCACTGAAAAAAAAAAAGACATGGAAGCAACCTAAATGTCCATCAACAGATGAATGCATAAAGACGATGTGGTACATATATACAACAGAATATTACTCAGCCTTAAAATAGAATGAAATAATGCCATGTGCAGCAACATGGATGGATCCAGATTATCATACCAAGTGAAGTAAGTCAGATGGAGAAAGACAAATATTATATGATATCACTTATACTTGGAATCTAAAAAAAAAAAAAAAAAGGATACAGGGACTTCCCTGTCGGTCCAGTGGTTAAGAATCCGCCTTCCAGTGCAGGGGATGCAGGTTCTATCCCTGGTCAGAGAAATAAGATCCCACATGCTGCAGGGCAACTAAGCCCGCGCATCATAACTACTAAGCCCGCGCATCACAACTACTGAACCCGCACACTCTAGAGACCCTGCACCACAACTAGAGAGAATTCCGCGCACCACAACGAAAGATCCCACGTGCCGTGACTATTTTTTTAATAAAAAATTTAAAAATTAAATTAAATTTAAAAAAAGGATACAAATGAACTTATTTACAAAAGAGGAACAGACTCAGATTTTGAAAACAAACTTATGGTTACTAAAGGGGAAACATCGGGGGGAGGGATAAATTAGGAGTTTGGAATTAATATGTACACACTACTATATATAAATAATCAAAAACGAACTACTGTATAGCACAGGGAAATCTACTCAGTATTCTGTAATAACCTATATGGAAAAAGAAACTTAAAAAAATGGATATATATGTATAACTGAATCACTTAGCTGTACACATGAAACTAACACACCATTGTAAATCAACTACACTCCAATATAAAATAAAAATTAAATTTAAAAAAAGAAGACATGATCAACTAACTGCATGGCAAGTAAAGGGAACAGAGAAACCAAGGATAACTCTGAGTCAAACTTAGAAAAGTGCAGTAAATTGATTCCATTTAATGGCCCCAATTAAAGGGACTCCCATATCTAGACCCTTTACTCTATATTTAGTTCCCTCTTACTCTGACTCTGGGCTGGGCTATATGACATGCTTTCACCAGTGGGACAATATCAAGCTTGAAGCAAGCAGTGACTTGAAAAAGCTTTTAAGAACTTCTACCTTCTTTTGCTTCTCTGTGATCGCTCTGAGCATATTCTCCAAGCTTGCTTGAAAACATGCTCAGGCTAGCCTACTACAAGGACATGAGAAACATGTGCATATGAGAGACACTTGAAGAAGAGCCCAGTTATCCGACTAAGGTCATGTTAGACCAGCCTATAGCCAGCTGCTCCTCAAACATGTGAAAGCCTCATCAGGCTCACCAGAACCACGCAACCAAAGGGCAGCTGACTTCACACTACATGCACAAAACCAGCTGAGACCTGTAAGCCATAATAATGACAGTATTTTAAGCCACTGAGCTTTCAAAGTGAACTGTTACACAGCATTTTTACAGCAACAGGTAAAGGTAACTGAGAGAGTCAAGAAACCCAATGGGGGCTTCCCTGGTGGCGCAGTGGTTGAGAGTCCGCCTGCCGATGCAGGGGACACGGGTTCATGCCCCGGTCCGGGAGGATCCCACATGCCGCAGAGCGGCTGGGCCCGTGAGCCATGGCCACTGAGCCTGTGCGTCCCGAACCTGTGCTCCGCAACGGGAGAGGCCACAGCAGTGAGAGGCCCGTGTACCGCAAGAAAAAAAAAAAAAAAAAAAGAAACCCAGTGGTTCTCTTTGCAGACTTTGAAACAGACGCAGAGCATGTGAGTAGAGAAAGAAAAATTCAAGTCTAGACATCATGAGTTTAAGATCATTATAGGACAACTAGGTAAAAACATGCAAAAGTAACATAGAAACACAAGTCTAGAACCCAAACAAAATTTTGAGCTGACGACATAAATTTCCTCCTTCAGCATAAACTGATCTCAGAGAGCACAAACAGTAAGATTTCTTTTTTAACAGCAAAATATAAAAGTAATAATAATAAAAAAAAATTTTTAAACAGCAAAATAAGAAATTTGGGGAACACCGTTTAAAAGGTAGTCAGTAAAACAGGTATTCTCTCCTGCTACAGACGAAAATAATACCGCAAAATATAAACAAACAGAATTTCAAGAAGGCAAGCATGAACAATAGTACCAAGTGCTTCTGATTTCAGTTCGGATGAGGTCTGAAAATGTATATGCCTACTGATTATGGAGTAATGTCAATGCAGATAGAAGGACAACATATAAAGTTAAACATCCCTTACATCCATATGCCTTACTCTCATTCACCAGTAGCCATTCAAGAAATTTGCACATCAACGTTGTCTTCCCAGGTTTCTTCCTCCTTGCCCTCTCCCAGTCTCCGGGCCCTTTTGTGCCTCTCTGGCCCTATTCCTTTCTTCCTCTGATTGTTTTCAGCTAAAAGGCAAAGGGAGTATTTCAGACCTTGATATGGGATTGAGGAGATGGGAAAGGTATTCCTATAATAGGAGTATTTGATTGCCTGGGTCAGAAACCTCAGCCTTTTTGAGCATTAGTTCCTTCTTTCTTTTTTTTTTTGAATTTTATTTTTTTTATACAGCAGGTCCTTATTAGTCATCAATGTTATACACATCAGTGTATAGATGTCAATCCCAATCTCCCAATTCATCACACCACCACCACCACCACCCCGCTTTCCCCCCTCGGTGTCCATACGTTTGTTCTCTACATCTGTGTCTCTATTTCTGCCCTGCAAACCAGTTCATCTGTACCATTTTTCTAGGTTCCACATATATGCGTTAATATACGATATTTGTTTTTCTCTTTCTGACTCAAAAGTCCAGCATTAGTTCCTTTTAAAGTTGAAAAAAAATGTTACTTCTAACATCTGCTAAGGTAACAACAATGGCCAAAAATGCAACCAATGAGGGACTTCCCTGGTGGTCCAGTAATTAAGACCCCGAGCTTCTATTGCAGGGGGCACGGGTTTGATCCCTGGCTGGGGAACTAAGATCCTGCATGCCTCATGGCAAAAAAAAAAAAAAAGAAAAATGCTACCAAGGAATAGACATTTAATTTTTAACAATAGCACCTACATATTCAAGACATATCCAAAAAGAAAATTTCGTCTATAAATAATATTTGCCTGCTGTCCATTCCCTTTGCCCCAGAGGTGAAAGCTAGGAATATATGGACTAAACTATATTTTTAGAAATTAAATTTAGCATTTTAACTCATACTACCTTGAAGTGTTCTTCAATTATTTTACTAGAAATTTTGTTACCAAGGCTGTTGCCCCAGAATCATATCCCTGCCCTTCCCTTGAATAGAAACCAACTAATCTAAGTTTCAGGAAGAAGCTGCAAACAGAAAAAAAAAAAAAAAAAAAAAACCCATGAACTGGTTAGAATCAATTAGGCCCAAGATGAGGGAGGATTTGCCTTCCAGTAGACCTGGAACTTCATTATAGCTAATTGTAATGCACTAGATTGCTAAATGACACACCCACCAGAGCCAATGCAGATGATGATTGCCATGACAACAACTGGAAAGCCCAAACAAGGAATGAAAAGGAGAGTTGCATCAATTCCAGGTCCAAACCACACCCCTGTTCTTGGATAACTCATGAACATTCCTCCTACTCTTTCCAATTTCCTCCCTTTTACCTCCACCCTCCTATATATTTGGTGTCTCTGCCTGAATTGAGAGGATGATTTGTGAACTAGGTTCCGGCTTCTCCATTCTTTGGCCATTGAATAAAGCCTGTGCTGTTCTAGTCTCAGCATCAGTTTCGTTATTGGCTGCACAAATCCTATCAGAAAAAGAACCTCCCTGGCCGAAACCTCCTATCTCTCTGAGGCTAGGACCCAGGCGCCGGTCTGGTCGACCAGTTCAGTACAATGTGACACTAGAAGTAGGCCTCAAGAAATACTTGTAGAATCGAATTAAACACTTCAGTTCTATTTGGGAATTCCCTGGTGGTCCAATGGTTAGGACTTCCAGCTCTCACTGCCTAAGGGTCCGGGTTCAATCCCTGGTTGGGGAACTAAGATCCCACAAGCCATGCAGTGCAGCCAAAAAAAGAAAGAAAAAAAAAAAAAAAAAAAAAAAAAACTTCAGTTCTATTTTGAATATTCCTTTAGTTTTTATTTTACTG
>NW_020172644.1:182651-284907 GCF_003031525.2 Neophocaena asiaeorientalis asiaeorientalis
AAAAAAAAAAAAAAAAAAAAAAAAAAAAAAAAAAAAAACACTTCAGTTCTATTTGGAATATTCCTTTAGTTTCTAGTTTCATGGTAAGACAGGGATGATGTTTTACATTATAAGATATTCAACATACACAAATAATATTTACTATTTAGTGTTGTGTAATAATGTTAAAATTATACTGTATAATTACATTTTTAAAATCTGTCCCTGGTTCAGATGATGATGACTGAGTGAATATTTGACTGGTGTTCTGTACTGAGTGATGGGTTTGAGCAGTGGAAATGCATGTTGTTTTGCTGTTTCCTGCTCAGCATCCATCCCCTCTTCTTTTGATAAAAGCATCTGGTGCAGATGGGCTAACTTCAGTGCCTGCCTTGAGTGAAGGAAAAGAAACAATCTTGCCTGACCTGTTAATGTACCCCATCTCCTCTGGCCACAGTGATTGGCTTAGGTATGAGCAGGCGATGCAAATGACTCTAGTAAGATGAAAGTGTGGGTTGGAACTGTTAGGAAAAGGAAATTCTCCTTTCTCCTGGACTTCAGGGTAAGGGATATAAACCTTGAGCTGCTGGGCACTCTCTTGAGGAAAGAGCCCATCAGAAAGTGAAGCCAATATTCAGAGTAGAAAGCCAAAAGTTAAAGGAGATCAAGTGCCAATAATACAATTTACGACCATGGATCTGGCAATTTCTGAAGGCAGATACCCCTGAACTTTTCAATTACATAATCCAGTGTGAACTGAGTTTTTCCTCACTTGTAATTAAGGGAGTTCTAACAAAATAATTTTGTGTAATGTGTGTGTGTGTGGCAAAACAGTCTGCTTTAAAAGGTCAAATTTCAAAACTCATTCATTCAACAAATATGTACTGAGCACCTACTATGTGCTGGTTTATCAGTCAACCAAAAGTAAATTACCTAGTGTCATCTACATAGTGTTTTTCAACATGGGCACTATTATAACTTTAGGCAAGATAATTCTCAGTTGCTCAGGATTATTCCACGTACGGAAGAACATTTAGCATCCCTGGCCTTTGGCCAATATACATGCCAGTAAGCCCCCAGTCACTGTGACAACTGAAATTGTCACACATTTCCAGAAATTCCCCTAGAGGGCAGTACTACTCCTGATTGAGAATGACTGAGGGGCGAGGAGGGGGGAGATCCTGATCATGACATCATAGAACTAAGGATTTTAGAGCTGTCAGGCATGTCCAGTATAAAGGACATATCAGAAGTACCCATCAAACAAAAAAAAGAAATATATATATATATATATATATATATAGAGAGAGAGAGAGAGAGAGAGAGAGAGAGAGAGAGAGAAAAGGAAAAGTTGTTCAAGAACTCAGAACAGAGTGATATCTACTATTAGAAGGTAAAAGACAAATAAGGGTTTCACTGAATAGAAAGAGATATGAAATAGCAAATGATTAAGGATGTAAAGAAAAAAAATGCTTGAGGTCGCCAGCAGCCAGGGGCAAGACAAAACAAGTTAATAATAAAACAGAGCTTCATTCTGACAAGTTCAAAACGGAGACATTCTGCAGTCAGTTGGTCCTCCCTCTCAGCAAGGCAAGGTCAAAACCAAGTTGGAAAAAAAAAAAAAAAAAAAAACCAAGTTGGGGCTGGGGGGCAGTAAGAACTATTCTAGATTAAAAGAGACCTAAGAAACAGAACAAGCTAATGTGATAAGTATGCTGAGCGTGCTTGAATCCTGATGTGAACAAATTCGCTGTAAAAGACATTTGGGGGACAACTGGGAAAATCTGAACACAGACTGGATCTTCGATGATATTAAGAAGTCGTTGTCCAGTTTGTTTGATGTAGTTATACAGAAAAATCTTCATGTTTTTAGAGATGTATAATTAAATATTCAGGGGTAGACAATCATCATGTTTGTTAGTATGTTAAAATATTTCAGATGAAGCAAATATGGCAGAATCTTAATAAGTGTTAAATCTAGGATACTGTGTTAGAGATTCATTTAGCATTTTAATTCTCTCTTTAACTGCTTTTTAATTATTTTGTTAAAATACTGCTGGATATATAGATTTTCACTAGCGTATTCTCTCTACTTTTCTCTATATTAGAAGAATTTTCATAATAGAATGTCAATTAAAAATTATAACTTTATCATAGTTAATTGAAGAAATAATACATATGCATCCTTCCTACGGTTTTCTATTTCTTGTCCTACATAGTTCCTATGTACTGATACTATTTAAAGATTCTTTTAAACAATTTCCAATTTTTTAAATAAATAACTGTTTATTTAAGAAAACACTGAAGGGTATGAACTGTGCTATAATATTTTGGTCTCCCCACTCCTTTTAATTTTAAAGCTGAAGAAAAACTAGAGAAACAGCTTATACACACTTAGAACATCATTTCGAAACTACTTGAATACAAAACATGGGCAAGTTGCTTAAAATCTCAACACCTCAATTTCTTCATCAGTAAAATAGAGATAATACTTATTTTATATGTGGTTGAGATTAAATGAATTAATACTTGTAAAGTGCTTCAAACAATACCTGGCACATATTAAACTGCATATAAATTCTTTTTAAAAAGATCATTTCAGTTTAATAAGTGACAATTTGGAAGGAAAAAGCAAACTCCTCATGAGACATTCTAAAATAATGGTTCTCAATTATAATTGTACGTTAAAACAACCTGGGTACTGGAGACTATTTTAAACTTCTTTGTAGCCCCTCCCCTAGACAAATTAAATCAGAAACTTTGGGAGTAGAAACTGGGCATCAGCAGTTTTTAAAGTTTCTCCGGTCCTGTGGGCAGCCAACTTGATAATCACTGACCCAAATTTTACTCTGCATTCATGTGTGCATGCGGGGGTCCCTCATCCTATCTGGGTGATGCCCTATCAAATTCCTGATACCAACCTGCAGTTCGGAATTTATACTGACTTGAGGCAAGAAGGGGTTTTTTAATAACCCTGACCCTGCCTTTCAGCATTTGGCTACTCTTTCTTCTAGGGCCATTCTCACTTTATGACCCAGTTCTGAAATCTGAGATAAACCGACTGGGTATCAATATCCCCATTACTGTAAGAAGACACTGGAATGTAAATATATGAAAGATCTTCATAACTGAAGAAGTTTCTGATCCAGATAAGAACTCAATATCATGATTATTAATAATATTTATTATCATCCCATTTTGCAGACATGGCTCAAAGATATTAAGGACTTGTCCAAGTTCACAGAGCTCGTAAACAATGAAGGCAAATCATAATCAGAGGCCTCTGCCTCCATGTTCAATGCACTTGAAAAAAGTGAAACCAGGGCTTCCCTGGTGGCGCAGTGGTTGGGAGTCCGCCTACCGATGCAGGGGACACGGGTTCGTGCCCCGGTCCGGGAGGATCCCATATGCCGCAGAACGGCTAGGCCCGTGAGCCATGGCCACTGAGCCTGAGCGTCCGGAGCCTACGCGTCCGGAGCCTGTGCTCCACAGTGGGAGAGGCCACAACAGTGAGAGGCCCGCGTACCTCAAAAAAAAAAAAAAAAGTGAAACCACAGGTTAGCCCTGGCCTGTGCTTGAAGAATATAACTTTAGCAAGTGTATGCAGAATGAATTAGACCAGAGTCTTAAACTACAAATTCCTGAGCCCCATCAACAATCTAGTAAAAAAAAATCTAGTAAAACGTAATCTCAGGTCCAGGAATCACTCTAGCTAATTCTCATCCTTTGGGGAAAACTGAATTGGACTTACTGGTTCTTTGTAGATTGTAGAGGGAAGAGAAAACAAAGTATATTGTTGAGGGTCTGATATAGCCCAGGTGGTTTGAGAGGAGCGGAATAGAAAACTCTCTAGGTGATCTTTTTTTTTCTTTTTTCTCTAGGTGATCTTGATTCATGATGACCACCTGTGTCAGCCCTACCAGTCAGCACCGTAAATTAGAGGGGATTTATGGTGAGGTCAAGGAGACCAATTAGAAGACACAAGGGGAAAAAAATCAATGAGAAATATTTTTAAAAACACAAAAGTGACTGGAATAGAAGGAGCCATAGATTAGAGAGCTACAATAGAAAAGAGATCAATGGGGCCAAGAGCCATCTGATTGGATATGCAGAGTAAGTAAAGTCAAAGATGATGCCAATATTTAGTGGCTATATAATGGGAGGATGGTGGGGGGAAAATAATCATGAGACCCAGAAGGAATAAACGTGGGAGTTACGTTAAATTTTAAGTGTAAGTGAGATACCCGGGGAAAGCTATAGGACAACCAGGTGGCACCAATCACCTAGTAGGCCAATGGAAATGTTATCTATGCATCTCTGGAGATAGGTACCTAGAAACACAGATGTAGGACTACTCTGCAGGAAAACAGTGATTAAAGCATTGGCAGTAAGTGAGATCAGTAAATGTACAATAAGAATGTTGAATATAACGCACAAACCTTGACGTAGAAGAAGCCCTTAGAGCTAGCTCCCCGTGGCCTTTAAAGATAGATTCCAAGTGTGCACACAGACATGGAACGCCCTCCAAGATATTCTTCTCACCCATCTCCCTAGTTTAGCTGCAACCTGCTGTGGACATTTAGCCACACTGAACTTTCATGTCACTAAGGCCAAAACTAGAGTCATCCACATTCCCTACAGCAAGACCTGCTCTCACATTTTCTATTTCACAGTCTGATCTATCTTTAATGACTGTGTCAGAAGTGTGGAAGACTTCCTCTACCCCTCACTCTCTGGCTGACGTCCAATCAACACCAGGTCCTGAGAAATCTATCTCCTGAAGCCTTCCTGTCTTCCTATCACCAAGGCAGCCAGCAAAGCCAGGCCTTCAACTCCTACGTCTCTCCTGTCTCACCACCCTTTTAACTGGGAGCCTGGCTTTCAGTCCAGCCCCTGCAGTCACAGAGAGAGAACCTCCCTCAACCACAAATCTAATCCTTTCACTTGCCAGTGAAAAAATTGCCTTTGGGATAAAATCCTAAGCAATTAACATGACCATTACGGTTTGGCCTCAGCTTGCAGGCTAATGTCTATTCATTTATTTTAGATCTCAACTTTAATATCACCATATTCTTTCTTGGTAGTAGTTAACTCATCACACCTTAAACTGACTGCTTAACTGTCAACCTCATATGCTACGCTAGATAGTAAACTCATTGAGAGTAGAGACTGAGTTTGTCATTCCTATCATAGTACCTAAGCATAGGTACTCAAAATCTATCAGGTGGTTGGAAGGCTATGGAGTCTTCCAAACTTGGCAAACTCTTTTTATGGTTTTCTTGTTTGTTTGTTTGTTTTTGCAGGATCTCGCTTACCTAACCAGGAATTGAAACCAAGCCATGGCAATGAAAGTTTTGAATCCTAACCACTAGACTACCAGGGAAATCCCCATGGTTTTTTGTGGTTTTTTGCGGGGGCCACGTTGGGCCTTTGTTGCTGTGCATGGGCTTTCTCTGGTTGCAGTGAGCAGGGGATACTCTTCGTTGCAGTGCTCAGGCTTCTCATTGCAGTGGCTTCTCTTGTTGTGAGCACAGGCTCTAGGCGCATGGGCTTCAGTGGTTGCAGCATGAGGGCTCAGTAGTTGTGCCGCATGGGCTTAGTTGCTCCACGGCATGTGGGATCTTCCCGGATCAGGGCTCGAACCCATGTCCCCTGCATTGGCAGGCAGATTCTTAACCACTGCACCACCAGGGAAGCCCAATCCCATGTTTTAAATGTATGTTTTACATGCAGTAACCTCTGCCCAAAAGGTGCTTACACCCCGTCTTAATTAAATCTTCTTCAAACTCTTTGACCTTATTAAACATTTTTTTAACTTTCAACTCTGGCATCACTACCTCAGTTCTCACTGCTCAGTCTGTAATTTCCTAGGACCCCAAGTATCATAACCCATGTCAGAATAATGCCGTAGCAATGCAATCATACTGTACTGTAATGGTGTGTGTCTTTCCCATACTAGACCTTAAACTCCTCCTCACTGTACTTACTTGGTTTTAAATGTTTTGTTGAAGACTAAGAAAGTGCACAAATCATGATGTACGGCTTTATGAATTTTCACAAAGCAAACACATCCATATAATAAGTAATCAAGTTAAGGAATAAAACATAAACCACCACAGAACCATTTTCCAATGTCCAATGATTAGTTCAGTGACTCTCATCTTCTCTCATACATTCACACACACACTAAATGAATGAATGCCTAAATAAATGAATTTGGAGAAGGACCAGTCAGATTGATGTGTCACAGAAAACAAAAGAAAGAGCTTCAAGAGAGAGGAAGGACTTAACAATGCCAAGAGTAAATGGAGGTTAAAAACAGAAAGAAAATATGTTAGAAAACTGGTGATTGCTGATCTTAAAAAAAAGCTTTGATCAAGAGCCAGAATGCAGGGAGTGGAAGAGTAAGCAGTTGATAAGGGAATAGAGATAGTGGGTTGATTTTGGTGATGAAAGGAAAGGAACATGTTGACCAGATCAGCGAAGGATTTTAAGCCAAAAAAGAAAAAAGAAAGAAACAAAATGCCTGCATAGCACTGTGGTTGACAGCAAGAACTCTGGAGTCACACTTCTCGATTCACATCTTCACGTCACCAAACGCTAGGTGTGTGACTTTGGACCTCTTCACTTCTCCGTGTTTCATCCAGTTCCTCATTTGTAATACAAGGTTCATAGTTTGTACAACACAGGGAATTTAGCCAATGCTTTATAATAACTATAAATAGGGTACAAACTTTAAAAATTGTGAATCACTATATTGTACACCTGTAACTTATATCACATTGTACATCAACTCTACTTCAATTTTTTTTTTTTTTTCGGTACGCGGGCCTCTCACTGTTGTGGCCTTTCCCGTTGCGGAGCACAGGCTGCGGACGCGCGGGCTCAGCGGCCATGGCTCACGGGCCCAGCCGCTCTTCGGCATGTGGGATCCTCCCAGACCGGGGCACGAACCCACGTTCCCTGCATCGGCAGGCAGCCTCTCAACCACTGCGCCACCAGAGAAGCCCATATACTTCAATTTTTTAAAAAACTAAAAACAAAAATTTCATAGTAATACCTCCCCCATAAGATCATGAGGATTAAACGAGAGACAGCTAGAAAATACTGAAGTACTAAACACCCAACATTCGTCCTTGAAAAATCTCAGTAGGTGGACAGGTATTTGAAAAAAAGAGAAGAGGTCAGAGGTCAAGAAGATAAAAGGGAGACAGTAATTCAGTGGCTAGAACACTGCACCAGGATCTTGGAGATGTAAAATCTTGTCTTGGTTCTGCCATTATCTAGTGAACACTATCCCCCCACATGTGGCACCTTGGCATACTGAATGTTTTAAGCCAAAGGAATTTGAGAAATTTGAGGAATTTGAGAAGAAATTCTTCTGCAGATGCAGGAAGGACTCTCTGACCTCCCCTGTTTCTCCTGAAACAAGTCTTAAGACCCTCACGTGAGAGATGCCTTCCCTATACCTGGAGGAAAGGAAGATTCTTATCTCCAGAGATAGAGGGACACAGAGAGGAACAGGCCTTGCTAAGTTCCCCCCAGTTTATTACCCTTAATACCCTTTTGTCCTATCACATTTTTCTGGGATTCTTCACTCTTCATCAAACCTAATTCAAAAACTCTCAAGATTAACAGTTTCTTCGGGTCTTAGGAAGGCTCCCAAGTCACATAAAACTTATGTTAAATAAACTTGTATGCTTTGCTCTTGTTAATCTGTCTTTTGTCAGATCACTTTTTAGGGCCCCAGCCCAAGAAAAAAGAATTTTTTCAGTAGGAAAAAGAATTTTTGTTCCGCTACGCTAGCAAATCATAAACTGTTTCTGAACCACATCTGTAAAATGGGATCACTATAACCTATCCCATAAGGATAGTGTAAGATCAAATGAAACAATGGGTGTGTACAAATGTACATCCATTGCTCATATATGGATGGTAAGTAGTCTAAGTAGAAAGGAGCACAGAAACAGCTGATTGAAAGAGATGGCCTAACCAACCAACTCACTACAAAAGCAATTATGTCAGAACTAGGTGGAGGGCTTCCCTGGTGGCGCAGTGGTTGAGAATCTGCCTGCTAATGCAGGGGACATGGGTTCGAGCCCCGGTCTGGAAGGATCCCACATGCCGCAGAGCAACTAGGCCCATGAGCCACAACTACTGAGCCTGCGCTTCTGGAGCCTGTGCTCCGCAACGAGAGGCCACGATAGTGAGAGGCCCGCGCACCGCAATGAAGAGTGGCCCTCACTTGCCACAACAAGAGAAAGCCCTCGCACAGAAACGAAGACCCAACACAGCAAAAATAAATAAATTAATTAAAAAAAAAAAAACTAGGTGGAAATGATTTGGTAGATGCTATAGGGAGGCTGCATATCAATGACAAAGGAGAGCCTTGAAGAACAAAGTCTGTACCAGAATCCAAGAGAGGTAGCCACTGGGGGTATTGTTACCTCTTCACTATAGTTTCAATTTAGAACTAAAATAGAAACCCTGGGCCCAGATATGAAGCCAGAGCACAGTCTCAGCATTCCTAGTAAAAAGAGAGGCTGGAAAATCCTAGGGGGCATAGGGAGTGCGAAAAAAGGTGATTTCCAGTGAAAGAAAAGACGACAAGATATGTTGAGAAGCTTTGCCCTAGAAATGTTTGCAACTGTCATTGCTTTAAGTTATTTTAATACTGTGACACAAGCTAGGTTCCTCTGGCTTACTTAACAGTCAAGATTCCCTGGAATTCCTGAAATTAGCTTCAGCAGTTGTATATGGGTTCTCCATTGATTGCGACTTTGAACTACTGAGTTAGAGGGAGGAGAGAGTGCAGTCAGGAGACCAGTTAGAAGATACAGGGAAACACCTCAGTGGAAGAAAAGTGTGTGGATTCCAAGGGAATGATTTCTTTGGGGGAAAACTTCCTGTTTGCCAGATGGTAGGTTTAGTCAAAGTCTAGAATGAACCCTTAGGTGAGTGAACCTTGCATTTCCGGAAGCCACCTTGGAGTCTGACAGTGTTAACTCCCACAGGCAGATTCCAATGGGGAAAAGCAGTGTTTTTTTTCCTGGGGCCTGGATCTTAATGGCTGTATCCTAAATAAAGTGATAATTGATATTAAATGTGTTTTGAAAAGTTTCAAGGACAATTCATAAAGTTGAATGGAAACACCCCAGAGTCCCCCAGCAAAGACCCAAATGAAGCCCTAACAGTTACATAGTAAAAAGAGAAAGGCGCACAATAAACACTATTTACAGACCCAGAGAGAAATGTCTAGTCCCATTCCCTCGGGAGCCTAATTCTACATGCCTTTATTGACCTTTCAGGCCTAGCCTCCTATATGCATTATAGTTGTTTTGTTTTTTTTTCGGTACGCGGGCCTCTCACTGCTGTGGCTTCTCCCGTTGCGGAGCACAGGCTCCGGACGCGCAGGCTCAGCGGCCATGGCTCACGGACCCAGCCGCTCCGCGGCATGTGGGATCTTCCCGGACCGGGGCACGAACCCGTGTCTCCTGCATCGGCAGGCAGACTCTCAACCACTGCGCCACCAGGGGAGCCCTAGGCATTATTAGTTTTGAACTCAGAGACTGGCAAAATTTTCAGAATGTCTTAGCAGTTGCCAAAAGCCTGGTTGAAATATCCCTTTTGAATGGCCCTCCATCTCTGTCTCCTCATGCTCTGCCTAGTAACAATGGTAACAATTCCTAGCAATAAAAATAACCTAATTTTTAGGGACTTCCCTGGCAGTTCAGTGGTGAAGACTCCGTGATCCCAATGCAGGGGACACAGGTTTGATCCCTGGTCAGGCAACTAAGATCCGCATGCCGCAAGGCATGGCCTAAAACATTAAAAAATAATAATAATACAAAACCAAAAAAAACCTAATTTTTAAAGTTGTTCTAAAATTAGCAAGTGCTTTATCTACACATTTCATTTAAGACACAAAATCAAACCAATAAACATTGATATTACAATTTCCACTTTACAGATGAGAAAACTGAAGCCCAGCAAGGATAAAGGGCAACAGCCAGTCGGAGTTGAAGCAAGTATCCAAACTCAGTCTCCAGACTCTGGATCTTGAGCCCACCATTGGGGGATGGCAAACAGGGTATTTTAAATATCGTGGGCACCACCCTCCCACTGGTGAGGTGACTGATCTTGAACTAGAAGCAAGGTCTTTTAGTAAAGTTTTCAGCTGCATGATTCTGCCTTGAGTTTTTCAAAAGAAACATGACAGGTTATCTGATACTTTGTACCTCTATAATCTGATTTCTGGGATCAGGGAAAATTCCACTGCACTTAGTTATCTTTTGAATACAGCAGACTACTGCCTCCCGGGGGCAAAATTCCCTAATTATTGAAGACCTATAGATGAAAGAAACTATGTAAATTACCACTCCACTTTGTGTGTTCTTGATTTCCTCTTGATTTTATATACTTAGCTTCCTAGATAAGTGTATCAGCTACAAACTACGAACTGTAACACTTTTTGAGAACTGTAGCCCACTGATTCTTTTTTTTTCTTAAATGAATTTAATATTCATTAAATGTTCCAACAATGTTTCTAGGAGTTATTACTTTATGTTAATCCAAATTAGTACTTCTTCCCCATTAGTTGTAAGCCTAATTTTCTCCTAATGAAATGTTGAATATGCATAAAATTAACTATATCAAGTAGTATTGAGCATTTTCATAACACTAAATTAAGGATTTAATAGTTCATTCCTGCCACTAGAGGGCACGAGAAGCTCAGAAGCACAAGCATTTAAAAAATACCATAGAAAAAAAAAATAAAATAAAAAAATAAAATAAAAAATAAAAAATACCATAGTTTTCAAGTTGCTAAAAATTCAATTTTGAAGTATTTAAAAAATAGAGTACAGATTAGAGCGTCAAAATATTTAGAAAATCTAACTCATGGCTTAATTTTATTCTTTTCCATTAAATATTTTTAAACCTATTTTTTAAAACGGACACAATATTTGAAACACTTACAAAAGTAAAAAATTATCAGAATTATATTATCGAGCTTATTGCTATTTTAAATTAGAAGGTATTCTGCTTAAACCAATAAATTACCTCACTTTATTAAGGGTACAGATTTGAGCTTAGCAATTTTCACCTTAGCTAACATATTTCCTTGCCTTCTCTTATTTTCCAATGATTTATTTAATCAAAAGTTAAGAAAACTTTTTTCTTTTACCTCTTTTATTCCAAAGAAACAGACTAGCCCTCAGAGGTCTGTGTTTCAATCTTTCAATGCACTGATCAACTGGGGCAACAAGTCACACCTAAAATGCTGGAACTCTCCCTACCTTGGTGATATGATTCCTTTTACCTGAAACGTCTTTCCCCAAGCCCAATAAATTCAAGGACCAGCTCAAATATTGGTCCAGCTGCCTTTCACACTATGTCACCTGTAGAAAAATGAATCACTCCTTCCTCTGCTTTTCTGTACTCCTACAACACTTGGTGTTTCCAGTGTCATTAGATGAAGGAAATATTTCTTAAAAGCCATGCATCAGAGGCTTAGCTTTTTCCCTCAAGGAGTTTATATCATGGGGTTCAGAACACGCTTCCCTAAAATACGCCATCTTGGTATATTTAATATTTTAAGGTGAAGGAATTTGAGAAATGGCAGGTGGAGGAAGGATTTTTTGACCTTCCTCTAAAGCAGATCATGAAACCCTCCCTACACTCAGACAAAAGGATCATCCCTATCTCCAAAGAGAAAGGAACACAGAGATAAACCTGAATGAACAGGCCTTACTAAGTTTTCCCCCAGTTTACTGCACTTCATACCCTTTGTCCCATCACTGGGACCTTTCCCAAACTTTTCACTCTGCAGCAAATCTAGCATGGAAACACTCAGGTTTAACCATTTTGTTTCATTAGGTCTTCATTTCCTTATAAAGGCCCTGATATCACATAAAAAATATTAAATCAACTGGCATGCTTTTCTCTTCTTAATCTGTCTTTTGTTGAAGGGGTTGCAGTTCAGAACTAAAAAAAATAGAGAAAAAAGATATTTTTTTCTCCCCTACAATAGGTAATAGAGTGACACGAGAAAAAAAAAATACAATTACATGCAAAAATAGGTATATGATAATGGAAGAAGCACAGTAGAGGAAGACTAGCAAACATTAAGTAAGCATTCATTAGTGAAAGAAATATTTCCAAGTACTATCTTTGCACTCAACTTGGTAGAGAACTTTATTTTTATTAATTGAGATCCAGCTCAGAACACTGTATTAAACACTGTGAAGAAGCCTACAAAAGTAATACATGGCACAGTTTCAAACTTTAGATATTTTAAGCATACACACCGAAAACTTCAGTACATTACAAAAGTAATATACATTCAAATGTAATATATTTACTATAAAGACAGTGCACACATGTTCAAGAAAAAAAGGAATAGTTTATAAAGAAGGTACACATAATTAACCCACCTAAAGCACTTTTGATTTCATATATCAGAAAATAAGTCCCATTAAGTCTAGAGGAGAAAACTCAGCTTTAAGAAAAATATTTTCAAAAAAGAAAAGAGAGAAGAAAAATATTTTCCTCCTAACTCTACAGAATGAACTGGAACTGGGGTGAGAATGAGGATGGGGGTGGGGACTAAGCAGTCAAACTGTGATTTATGGTCTGGAAGGCAGTAGTCCAGAGACCTGCAGGGGGCAGGGGCGGGCAGTGGACCTATAATCTTGCCAAAGTTACATAACACTCATATCTCAGTTTCTTCATTTAACAGATGATGTGTTCATATTAAATGGTCTCTAAGGATTCTTCCAGCCCCACCACGCTGTGATTTTTATGGTATCAGCTACTGGAATGGATGGGTTGAATCTAAAACACATAATAGTCAGGGAATCAATAAGAACTTAACAAAAATTGGGTAGGGGGAAGATGAAGGGGAAAACGAGTGAAATACATCATGGATGCAGAAGCCCTCTGAAAAGCATAAAGTCCTCTACAATGTATGAAACTCTAATAATCACTAATTATCAAATAAAGGTTCCAAGTCTGGATGACAGGAAAATGCAGGAGGGATACCACTGAAACCAATCAAAGCCACAGAAGTTAAGGATGAGAGAGAAAATGGACTTTCCTTTCATATGCTAATTTACTCACCACTACCACCCACTTCTCTACAGTATTGAGATGGAATTTACCACCAAGAAATGGACCAGAGGGAATCCTCTTATTTTTATGCAACTTCCACCTTTGTTCTTATTGTCTGAGACCAATTCCTAGGAAGATAAAAGAAAATAGCAATTCAAGTTTGGTAATTAGAAAGATCTGCTGCCTTGTAAAGACTGTTCTGACAGTTTAGTAGATCTGATCCTTAGTATTGTTTTCTGAAAATCATAAATAGAAAAACTAATTTGGAAGGAATGACGTTCAAAACTGATCAGAGAATTAAAATATATTTAGGTTTGCATTTCAAATCCAAAATAGACAATAAACAGAAAAAAATTCTGTTTTTCTAACTTAATGTTCAAACTTGTACATAATCATACACCTAAAACACTGCATCTTTGGAAAGATTACGACAGGGTTCATAATCAGGACATACTACCCAAAACATGGTGCTTTGGCATATTAAACATTTTAAGCTGAAGGAATGTGAGAAACAGCCGGTGCAGGAAGAACTTTCTTACCTACCCCTGAAGCAGGTCTTAAGTTCCTCATGTGAGAGATGCCATCTCTATACTGGAGGAAATGAGCATCCTATCTCTTAAGAGAAAGGGACACAGAGAGGAATCTGAATGGAGAGGCCTTGCTAAGTTTCCCCCAGTTAACTCCACTGACCTCATACTCTTTGTTCCACCATATCTTTCCATGACCTTCCACTCGCTGACAACCAAGCATAAGAAACACTCAGGTTTAACTTCTTCTTCAGATCTTTCCTTATAAGAGCTCACATGTCTTATAACACTTATATCACATAAATTTGTATGCCAAAAAAAAATTTTATATGCTTTCTCCTATTAATCTGTCTTTGTCTCATTTTCAGACCCAGTCAGGAAACCTAAGAGGGTCAAGAAAAACGTTTTCTTCTCCTACAATTAACAACTCCAAATTATGAAGCCCTTGATATTTCTGTCTTTTACCACATACACCATTTCTCAACCCACAGACTTTATTCCTGTGTTAGGATGGGATGGTTACAGACACAAAAGGAAGATTCACCCTAAAACCTATCAGGCAAAATGTTGAAAAGTGTAAGACATTCATGCTTGAGAAACTCTATGACTTCAATTTTGTAAACTGTGGATTACTTATTAAGTGACGAACTGCTCAGAAGTAATCTACCATAGACTAACTCTCTGTACTTCCAATTCCTCATCTATAAAACCAGAGAATATAGTAGATCCCGTCTCACAGGATTATTGTGAGACTTAAATAAATTAATACATGGAAAATGCCTGACACATGGGGTGCCATCAAGGTAGACTCATTAATACTGTTAGTTACTAATAAGAAATGTCACTGTCACTAAGAGACCACAGGAAATGCCAAGTTAACTGTCAACAATGAAATTGTAACATGGGAATTGTAGGATGATGTAATCACAAATGGAAAAGGTGAAATCACAAGAAGGCAGGGATTGACTTTAAAACACTATAGCAACAAAAATAAAGGAAAGGGGCTTCCCTGATGGAGCAGTGGCTAAGAATCCACCTGCCAATGCAGGGGACACGGGTTCGAGCCCTGGTCCAGGAAGATCCCACATGCCTCGGAGCAAATAAGCCCATGCTCCACAACTTCTGAGCCTGCGCTCTAGAGCCCATGAACCACAACTACGGAGCCCGCGTGCCACAACTACTGAAGCCTGCGGTCTAGAGCCCGTGAGCCACAGCTACTGAAGCCCACGTGCCTAGAGACCGTGCTCCGCAACAAAAGAAGCCACAGCAATGAGAAGCCTGCGTACCGCAACAAAGAGTAGCCTCCGCTCACCCTCAACTAGAGAGAGCCCGTGCGCAGCAGAAGATCCAATGCAGCTAAAAATAAATTAATTAATTAAAAAAAAATAGGGTTCAGATGAAGAGCAAATATTAATAACTGTTGAGTCTGAGTGATGGTTATAGAGAGGATTATTAAACTATTCTCTCTACTTCTCTACAGGATTGAAAACTTTCATAATAAGAAAAGTAATTTTGTGGGGGGTTTTTTTGTTGTTGTTTTTTTTTGGCTGTGCCACACAGCATGTGAGATCTTAGTTACCCGACCAGGGACTGAACCTGTACTCCCTGCATTGGGAACGTGGAGTCTTAACCACTGGGCCACTAGGGAAATCCCAAGAAAAGTAGTTTCAAAAATCAGAAGAGCATTAAGAAGTATGCAACTCTTAAAACAATATAATTGCTATTACTTAAAACAATATAATTGCTATTATTTATTGTTGAACTTATTGAGAGCTCAAAAGGTTTTGTTTGTTTGTTTGTTTTTCAAAAGGTTTTAATCAACTCAGTTTTATTTTTGCTGGTTTGTTCTTCTTTGGTCCTACTGCTGCTAATAAACTTGGCTTTTAAGTCAAGTTCCTAAATAAATCAAAACTGAACTTCTTCAACGTCAAATGAAGGCAAGTTTCTTCTCTGCTTTCCTCTGGTGCAGTCTGTCCACACACTGGAATTTAAGGTTTTTAGAAGAATGATGTGGCTGCATGATGTGATGAAAGATACCCTCACTTGGGATCCAAGCCACATTCTGTTCTCAACCAGCTGTGTGGCTCACATTTCAGAACCCAACTTACTCACTTCTAAAATGAGGGATTTGAACTCCACCTTTTAGGTTCCTTCCAGATATAAAATATTTTGACTTCTAATTGCAAGAAGAGGGATTTCCTCAATTACTGATACACTATTTATCACCTGCATTTCTTAAGGATAAGGGATAAAAAGGACTAGATTTGCCGACAAGGAATAACCTGTCTTTCTAGAGAATGAGATGGGGATTTGTTGATTTTTTCAGACATTTAGTATAACTGAAACTCAACACATTTATGTATGGCCTATTTTTCCTTTTAAAAATTAGATGCATAGGGGAAGAAAACAGAAAAGCATACAACAACACGTTAACAATGATCATTTTCAAGTGAATACTATCAGGGATTTTTACTTTTTTTCTTTTTATCTGTTTTCTTATTTTTATTTTTCTACATCTATAAGATATCACTAAAACTGTTTTAATTACTACATTCAAATATTTTAAGATTCAAAAGTATCCTTCCCCTCCCCCAATATAATCTCCTATCCCCATAGGGAACAAAGAATATCAGGTTCATTAGAATCCTACAAAATATGGTCTCTCTGTTTACAAGAAAATACTTGGACATTGCTTTTCAATATGGCAAAAGAGTGTTTTAAAGCAATAAATTAAATAAACCACCAATGCTTACTTTCTATTCTAGCCCCTCTTTGCACTGGCCTAACACTGGATCCCGTTTTTCACTTGGTAAAGGCTCTAGTAACCAAAAGTCAATCCTGTATTCCTGCTTCATTCAGGGGCTAGCTGAGCTCCCAGCAAGGAAGGCCCTTTATTAGAGGAACTGAGGGGTCTTTCTGCCTGAAATATATTTTCCACTCATAGTCATTAAGGAGTACAGGATATTTTCTTCCCTTTTTAAAAACTATTCAGACACATAGTGACTCACTTTAATAATAATTTCAAATAAAGAAGATGATGTTACACAGATTATAAATAATGTAGAAAACTTATGAACACAATGGTTAGGAAATAATAATAAAACCATTACCCTATTTATAAGGATTGGCAAGGTTAGCCAAGGTTGCAAATCAAATACGGGGAAAAGCAATGCTAATTAAGTGCCATCTAAGTAATTGTTGTTTTACTTTTGCAACGTCTTCACTTTTTGCCTTCACTTTCTTGATTTAATATGGCCATCCCCTCCCCCTACATCACACTGCCAATCTTTGTTCACACCTCTTCCCTACCTCCCCAGTCTGTCAGCAGTCAAGGGGTAGGAGGGTCCTTACACATCATGTACCTACTCACACACAGCAAGAACTTAATGTTATTAATTGAGCTATATAATATAAATTGAGGTCAATAAAGATATATCAGAGAGAACCTTTTGGAGTCTCAATTTGTTTTCTATAAACTATGTACAAGTTTATCCACTCTCAACAGTCTATGATTTTATGAAGGTTAGTGCTATATTGGTATTTTTCCAACAAAACTTCATGCAAGGGCAACAATATACTTTGGCCCAAATTAAAATAGACATTTATTCTAAAAATTAGAAAAGGAAGATCTACAGAACAAACCAGATGACTTGCCTGAAAAAAATCGTAAATAGTACATTTGATTTGTGCATTTGGTGGTGTGAGATTTAAGAGTGTATGTTTTATGTGGGTTTTTTGTTTGTTTGTTTTTTGCCTGTATCGGGTCTTTGTTGCTGCACGCAGGCTTTCTCTAGTTGCAGTGAGCGGGGGCTACTCTTCATTGCGCTGCATGGGCTTCTCATTGCGGTGGCTTCTCTTGTTGCAAAGCATGGGCTCTAGGCACTCGGGCTTCATTAGTTGTGGCATGCGGGCTCAGTAGTTGTGGCACACGGGCTTAGTTGCTCCGCAGCATGTGGAATCTTCCAGGACCAGGGCTCAAACCCATGTCCCCTGCACTGGCAAGCAGATTCCCAACCACTGCGCCACCAGGGAAGCCCTGTTTTATGTTTTTAACAAGGTTGGGAAGTCCAGATAGACCTGAACAGAGCTTGCAGGGTTAGATTATTAAGGCTCTGATTTCCTACTGTTCTCTGTAGCAGTAACATCCCTGAATAATAGCACTGATGAGGTAACTGCAGAAGGACCATAGTCTTCTATTGAACAAATATTTAGGAAGAACATTCCACCTGACCTTAGAGAATCTACTCTTGCCTTTTTTAAACTGTAGAAACCAGTCCCTATAGTTTACAGGGCAGGACCAAAATCACATGACGTGCTGACATGCTGGAGCCCAACGACCTCCCTTGGGACCCATTTAGTAAACATCCTCCAGTGCATGGTGAGACCAGAGGCTGACAAATTCATGGTCAGATATACTGGAACCATTATCCCAACAGATTCAAATCACATCGGTAAACCTCAGCCAGCCAAGAATAGCCCAAAGGATCCTAGGAACCAACTATGAGAAATACTGAAATATATGCTTGTCTCGAGTATACAAAGCAATAATCTTAAGATTAATAGTTCTCTTATTTCAATGCAATAATCATTTATTCTGCACCAATATCACTCTGCAGGGCTTATAGGCTAGTTAAAAGAATGAACAAGAGCTGTTCCTGCCACAGGGTATATACATTGGTCTACCATCAGACTTAAAATCTTGACAGAGTAAATATTAGTTACTTTTAAGTTTTTGATGTGCCTGAAAGGTTTCATCTTGGATTTTCCCCACTTGTAAATTGTCAGGACACAGAGCTTAAGGTAGAAAGTAAAAGTTTCCTCTCCACACCTCCTCCTCTGTCTCTGTTTACAGGGGTGACCACTGTCAGGTTAGAATTTGTCATTCAGTATTCATCCCACTCAATCTCCACTCCTGGTTTTTTGGCGGAGCACAGGCTCTGGACGTGCAGGCTCAGCGGCCATGGCTCACGGGCCCAGCCGCTCCACGCATGTGGGATCCTCACGGACCAGGGCACGAACCCGCGTCCCCTGCATCGGCAGGCGGACTCTCAACCACTGTGCCACCAGGGAAGCCCCACTCCTGGTTTTTCTTTACATGATCCCTCACTCTCCCTTTTACCACTTTCCTTTCTAGCAAATTGTCCTGGGCAGTTTTACGGCATGGACTCAGATACAGTACATACAGTGGTTAGGAAATAACATGAAAAGCTGAAACAGGCTTGTGGACCTGGGAACTGGTGAACTTTATCCAGTCTGCAGGTGGTGGCCACAAGAAAGTGGCTCCCAGCTGATATCTATCTTAAGGAAACCAAGTTTTTTCAAAAAAAGCTGGAAATCCATACTTTTATATGAACACTTCTAACCAGTGGATACTAAAAATTTTTGAAATAATTCAGCCCACACATGCAACAAAAACATAACATGGACCCAACTCAGCCCACAGGTTGACAGCTACCTATGCTTTTAATTTACAAGAAGCTTTAGCTTGCTTATAGAAATTTAGAACTGAAAAAGATTTTAGAAATCAGGAAGTGCAAAAAACTTTGTTTTATGGCAGAAAGGAAACTGGGTCCCAGAGAGGGACCATGGCTTCAGTGCAGGTGAACCAGTGTTAACTGGGGTTGAATTACCATGCCAGACAGAGGACACGGATGCTCTCAAGGAACTGTCCTCAAGCTGCTCAGTCTAGTGGAAGAAGGAACCTGTGAACTCTTGGAAATCCGTGTCATCAAGGCCCAAGCAATAAGAGAAGATTGTTCAAGGCCCAGAAATAGAATAAAGGAGTAAGTAGTCAACTCTCTGATAGCCAGCTGATGTCTGTCCTCCCAACCCTGGTCTCTCGTTCCAGTCTCAAGCTCCTCCAGGCATACCAGACTGCCTCCTGCCTCCTACAAACAATCCCAAACCCTCACTCCAAGGAAACGGAGCAGTATAAAATGTGGCCGTGCTTGCCAATACAGAGAAAAGCTGCCAGTACTTAGAACGCCATGTACCAGAATCAGGCAACCTGTGAAAGAGAAGAAACACTTGGGCTTTAATTTTAAAAATACGATGGTGCAGCTAACACAGCCCTGGGTATGAGAAAACAGAGGTCTAGTCCTGGCTCAGCCATTAACTAGCTCAAGGATTAGGCAAATACCTAAACCAATGAGGTTAGACTGGAAGGCGACTTAAGGAGCTGCCAGTTCAGTCATCCTAAGACTTTTTATGACAGACTTCATTGAAATTCAAAGAGGAAAGATACCACTGTGGGCAGGAAACATTGGAAGCAGAGGAAACTTTGTGGAGGAGTTATGGATTAGATTAGGTCCTAAAGGATGAGAAGGTTTAAGTAGTGGGGGGGCGGGGAAGGGATGGAATTAGAAGTGGGGGGCGGTGGGAGAGTTGAAGGAAACAACTTTAGCAAAACTGTAGGGAATGGAATGCATCCTGAGATATGCTAAGGTGTGGAGGGAGTTTACACCAGATGGCAGAGATCTTATCTCTAAAGTAGGAAGTGAGGTCTATCTGCATAAGGAATCCCAAGGGAGCTGTTAAGGACTTAAGAAGTGGGGCAAATTTTTTGACCTTTTCTTGTGGGGATGTGCTGAGGTCTCAAGAAGAGATGTTGCAGCAGAGCTGAGAAGCCTGTTTTGTGAAGATGGTGACATCTCAGGGAGCTGCTTGTACTATCAGTACAATGATGGGGGAATATAGTTTGGGGCATGCTCTGGTGTTTTTGCTACAATTCTTAGGACATAGTACCTGAAGATAAAAGATGATGGAAGCCAAGACTTTTTATATACATGGCACAAACTGATCCCCACTCCCAGGAACTCTAGTTTCTTCAGGAGACAGAAAATCGAGGGGGAAAAAAACCCAATCCGGGCTTCCCTGGTGGCGCAGTGGTTGAGAGTCCGCCTGCCGATGCAGGGAACACGGGTTCGTGCCCCGGTCCGGGAAGATCCCACATGCCGCGGAGCGACTGGGCCTGTGAGCCATAGCCGCTGAACCTGCGCGTCCAGAGCCTGTGCTCCGTCCAGAGCCTGTGCTCCGCAACAGGAGAGGCCACAACAGTGAGAGGCCCGCGTACCACAAAAAAAACAAAACAAAACAAAATCCTAATCCTTTATTCATCCATCAGTCATCCACTGAGTTCTATACGACACTCTGTTAGGAACCTGACTCTGTTACTTGTCCTCATTAGACTACTAACATCATTCTCTGCTCTTTACCATCTGTTTCAACCCCACCAAACCTCCTTGAGTGACATGCATCGGTGTGTGCACGGTGAGCACTCCACTCACACCTGGGACACAAGGACGAAGCAAGAGAGATGCTTGCTCTCCAGGTCATTAAATTTTGGGCAGTTGGTGCCTGTTGTTTCATTCTAGGCCTGGCCTTGTAGTGTACACACAGCCTTTCCTTCCCTCTCTTCTAAGCAACACTCTCTTGGTCGGGTTTGTCTCTTTTCTTCACTGCCTTCATTTCATAGCGATGTTCTCAGCAGCCTTCCAATGAGCCTGGTCCCACTCTTTCCACAGGCCTCTGTTTCAGGTTCTTTTCTGTAGCCCCAGGCCCTTTCCTTCATAGAGTACCTCATTGTCTCTCAAGCCCTCACCTGGGGGCTTCTCCTGGGCTCAGAGCACAGGTCTTGCTTCATCTGCTGAGATTTGAAGGATTGCACTGGCAGGAGGTAGAAAGAGTTTAGGAGAAATCTCCACCTCCACAGATATATATACAATAGATACAAATAGTTATATTGTAGTAAATAGTAACATTAGATAGCAACATTGAATCTGGTTAAAAGGCAGTGTGCTGAGATTCTTGTCTGCCCTTATAACTCAACCAGATCTAAATACATAGAAGTCTGAAGGGTGATTTTTCTGAAAAAGAGGTAGATATTTCCTACTTAATGAGCTTCTGTCTCAAGGGCTTCCATTTCTCTTTATCTTTCCTTGATGTGCTGAATCACAAGTTTGTTGGAATGGGGCAGGGGATCCTGGGGCTTTCTATAAGCACTGACTCCTCCTACTAATTACACTTGAGTTAACCTGAGATTCACCCCTTCACTATCTGCTTCCTGTAAGAGAAGGTGAATGTCCTTACAGATCAAATAAAGCCTAAAAGTATCCATACTCCAATGCATGGAAATAAACAGGTGCTTACTTACTGTTGATCTGTTTAAATTTTTCTCATTCATGAACACTAGGGTAATCAAAAACGTTCGGGGTTGGAGGCATCTTTCTTGAGTTTCCAAGTAAAAAATTACGTAAGTAAGAAAATAATGTGTTAGAAGGTGCCTAGAGCTGAATAATAGTGAAACGAACACCCTTTATTACTATGGTAAATCTCGATGTCAAAAATTTGCTTCCTTATTATCCAGCACCATCGAGAACATCACGGTGCAATCTTAGAAAATACTGCTGTGATTGTTTTCAATCCAGCGACATTATTCAGTAGCCAACCAACTACCTTACAAGCACTGCAGGGTTGGAACAGCTGACTTTGGGAAGTTTTAGAGTGAACAACCCATGCTTTTCCATACTTTATCTGAATGTAACATTTTTTTCCCCGAATTTCAAGGTTGATTTATTTAGGTCCATACGCAAATGCTTGCCATTAGTATCTATGGATCTAGTTTAACACCTAAGTGCAAAGTTAACCAAGACATCTTCCCACTAGAAATTTGAAATTCTCACACATATGTTACCAGTGACAACACTTTATAGATGGCGATAATTGCTGAAATGTGCAGGGGTCATAAAAGAGTTGATTAAAAGTGACTTAGAATCATGAATCAGTCCAATGCCTTTATTTTAAAGAACCACCTCTACTTTTACCCGTTATTTACTAAGTTGATTATCTGCAATTCTTGTTTCCAATAATATCAAGCACTTTAAAAGTATGATTGTGTTTCATAATGTTCTCCAACAAAGTGGTTTTCAACTGCCTTGCTTCAGGGGACCATAAAGCATGTATATGAGAATCTTGTTTTCATCCATTCTCAGAACACATGCAGGAAAAAATCATCTTGTAAGAAACTTCAGGCCCAACAGCACTAGACTTAGAGGAAAGGAAATAAAATTAAACAGGAATGTGTTTTCTGTGTATGAAATTAACACATCCTTATAGGTTAACCATAAGACAAAGATAGAGCCAACTAAAAAAAAAAGACAGATTTAAGGAAAGAAGAATTTATCATTGTTAACTAGTCCTCTCCCCAGGAATTAAAGACACTAGGGTCACTCACTTTCCTAAAAGTAAGTGCTTCAGGTTTGTTATGAAGATGTTCTCAACCTTTCCATAGGAGGTTCAGTTGTAGCAAGTCTGAATTAGATCTACCACACTTGGGGACCTTGCATTTTATTTCTGACTTGTGCCTCCATATTTACTCTATGAAATTACAATGATTTTAATTTGCTATCTAACAATTATGACATGGGAAACATGTTTGTGTAAAAAGGCAAATTTGGTGGTTTAGCTCCTGATTAAAAACTGATTTTTGCCTCAGGTATCCCTTGTAAATTGGTACAGAAATTCAGGAACAAGAGTGTTCCAGAAGGGCTTTTAGTGTTCTACATCATACAATATTAATCACTACATTTTCCTGATGTCCTGAAGATATTGAATCACTTGGAGGATACCTTACCAAAAAATGTATGTATGAAAACAGATTTTACTATATCTCAATAGCAAATGTAAAACTCATTATATTCTAGGATGATAGATCTTTTCATCAATGGAAAAAAAAAAGTAAATATACATATGATGACATCTTTGGGAATCTCTATGATAAAGAACTATTAGCTCCTTGTGCCAGGATTATCCTGATAACATCAGCAGATGATGTTAGATT
Source organism: Neophocaena asiaeorientalis asiaeorientalis (assembly GCF_003031525.2). Lineage (NCBI taxonomy): Eukaryota > Metazoa > Chordata > Mammalia > Artiodactyla > Phocoenidae > Neophocaena > Neophocaena asiaeorientalis. Next base: position 206,106 of record NW_020172644.1, read on the forward strand.
TAGAAATGCTTATCAATTTCTACCTTTTATCTCTTAATTAATATTTATCCTTCTCAACCCTGGGATACTGAAGGGTTAAAGTATTATTTAAAGTCTATTGTTACTTTTGTCCTATCACTCTTCATACTTCTCCCACCTTCTTTTAATTCTCAATATTAAGACGGCAGCTGAATTCCAATAAAGAGAACCGGAAATTAGAGAACCACCATTTTAAAAAATTCACTTCAGAGCAAAGTCAACTTGCTTAACTGTCAGCACTTAATATTTAACTTTTGATTTGCAAAATAAATCTACTTTTAAATTTAGTTCTTTCATGTAAAACTGTGCTTCCCCTACGGCCTCCACCCCAAAAGAACAGCCACCTTCCAACTCCCCTACAAAAGGTATTCACCCAACCAATTTGCGCATAAACCACTCATTTTCACATGCAAATATCCTTGTATGTTACCATTTAGCACCTTTAAATGTGATTTTTTCCATTTAAAGTCCAGTGGCAAGGCTTTAGAGATCCCAGCCTGTGGTCTCTGGATTAAGATTTCATTTCTAATTATCATTTCCTTTAGGTGCTAATGTGTTTGTTCCTTATTAGTGCTACTCACTGGCCTGGATGTAAATCAGATTAAAAGAAATTCCTTTGATTGTCCTGGTTTCAAAGATACAAAAGAATTTCTCACTTTGAAAATCCCCACAGAGTTTTGGGTGAAGAATGTATCACCTCAGGATGTTGATACCCTTCATTATAACTTACATTCTTAGGAATTCCTCAACCTCAAAAGACCTGGTTATTGTTGCTCCTTTCTTTTGGGAAATCGGAGTCTGAAACTATTAATTGTACTCAATTCCTGAAATAATATAATATGTATTGAAATTCATTTTAGAAATTTTATAAATAAGTGAATATAGTTATAGACCTAGTTACTGCTTAAAATTGAATATTTGAATGCATTTGAAGTATTTACAGAAAAATAAAATCATGTCTTTTTTTGGTCACCAAATAATACGAATAACTTTAATAAGCTTCATCAGGCATTCCCTGCTATGCATAGTTAACATTTAAAATAATAAATCAAAAAAAATCATTTACACCTATTTTAAAGTAATAAAAATTAATAAATTCTTTTAGATTAATATGTATTAAGTATTTGTTCCTATTTTACAAATATTCAGATAAAACTAAATATTATTTAACAGTAAAGCATGTGCAAAACATAAGGGGCTCATCATCTGCATCTTTCCAATACAAGAAAAATAAAGATATTTTTCTTTATCCAGAAAATTATGCACGTTAGAAAGACGTAGGTATTTAAAGGCATTTTCTGGTCCCCAAGTTAACTCTGCCACCTCCACAATCCAAATAACATTTTATTTGGACTCTCCTTTTATTTGCATCATACTTGAGATTAAAAAAAAAAGGCAGTTATAACTGATGTAAAACACACAAAAAAGTGCTCTTTAAATATACTTAGGAAATGACTCTTAAGATTAATATAATTTTTCAATTTTCTTAATTCCTGTACATTTTAATGATCAACAAAACCTGGCCATACATGCTAATGTATTTGTCATCCCAAATATGTGTAATCTTATCTAATAACTTCCAAAATATCTTAGCAACTGTATAATTGAAAATTCAGTAGATTTCTTTCCAGGGATGAAGTGAGGAGCAGGGGTGGGTTAGAGGAAAGACTCAATGCTGTGTTGCAAAAAAAAAAAAATGTTCTTATAGTTATGTATGAATTCATATTTGATACTTATGTGTTGGTACCGGTACAATAAGCATATATGTAATTTTTCTTTCTAAGTATTAGAGAAGTATATAATGAAGGGAAAAAGAGTGGTAAATATGACTGCCTGCTTATGAATATAATAAAGGAAAACTATGATAAATGGAATCCAAGGATTCCAATCCAACTGTAAAAAAAATTAGTTGAGGGTTTCCCTGGTGGCGCAGTGATTGAGAGTCCGTCTGCTGATGCAGGGGACACGGGTATGACTTATGCAAAAAGTCCTCACAAATCAATTAAAAAGAGACCAAAGCACGAATAGAAAATGACAAAGACTGTGAACTGACATTCACAAACAAGGACAATATAAACGGCTAATAAACTTATAAAAATATGTTTAACCTAATGACAAATGAAGAAATACGTGTTAATCCAACGTAATATGTTTTGACTGTCAGGTTGGCAGAGATAAAAAATGAGAGGAGGGCTTCCCTGGTGGCGCAGTGCTTAAGAATCCACCTGCCAATGCAGGGGACAAGGGTTCGAGCCCTGGTCCGGGAAGATCCCACATGCCACGGAGCAACTCAGTCCGAGCGCCACAGCTACTGAGCCTGAGCGCTAGAGCCCACAAGCCACAACTATTAAAGCCCACGTGCCTAGAGCCCGTGCTCTGCAACAACAGAAGCCACCGCAATGAGAAGCCCTCGCACCTCAACGAAGAGTAGCCCCCACTCGCAGCAACTAGAGAAAGCCCCTACGCAGCAACGAAGACCCAACACAGCCAAAAATCAATAAATAAAATAAATAAACTTTAAAAAATGAGAGGAAAGATTTATCATTGGCAAGCATTTGCTGAAACAGAAACTCTCATATTCTATAAGCAGGAATGTAAATTTGTGCTGTAAGCATAGAGGACAATTTGGCAATATACTCTAAAATTCAAAATACACTGAAATTTGACTTCTAGGATCTCATCCTAAGGAAATATTATAGGTAACATGAAAACTGGAAACAATGGAAATGTCCTTAGAGTAGAATTACCCATTAAATGTAATACTCTGCAGCCATTAAGTAAATGTATTTATGCTATTTTATCCAAAATGTTCAGTGAGAAATATAAAACTACAGAATAATATACATGTATTGGTTTAAACAACAGACACGTGAAAAAGTTGGAAGACTGTACTAGGGAAGTTATCTTGAGGGAAGAGACTTGTATTTTCCTTTAATATATTTCTATAATGTTTCAACTCTTTACAAGCAAATACTATGCTGTAACCAGAAAAATGCATTATTTTAAAATAAAATTCAATATGTAAAACTGAAACAAAATATGTAAATAACAATTTAGTAAATAAACAAAGTGACTCACAGGATTCTACTCTAATGGACTTGTCAGATATCGACTATAGACTGCCTGTAGTTTCATGTTTCTGTCCCAAATGGAAAGGAAAGATCACAGAAAACCATTAAAATGGCGAGACTGGGGAAGAAGCCAGTTTCCTAACAACCGTGTTATTGACCTAGCAATGCAGTGAGCTGATGTGGGAAAAAATTTGCTTTCACAGCCTAAGGAAGATTAAAGTTCCATATTCTTCATGCAAAGTATCATAGAGTCAACCTTTGGGCTTTGACCTGATTTGGTGGCCCCAGTAGAACTCAGAAGGACACATGGAATGAAGATAGAAATCTCCAAAATCTGTTTATGGATTGTTATAATGGAATTTTGGATCATCTGGCATTTCATTTTGGGGGACTTTTACCCAATTTTAGTTTTACTCTGTTTTAAGAAGAAACAAAGTAAATCTGATCATGTTACTTCTCTGCTTGCAAATCTATTACAGGGAACCATTGTTCAAAGGATAATTCCCAAACTCATCCTTATCAAGGCAAACAGGCCCTTAGCATTCTGGCCCCAACCTACCTTAACCAGTCATACCTAGGATCTCAGTTTGCCCAATTCCACACCCAACCTACACACACACACACACACACACACACACACACACACACACAACTCCGTGAAAAGTTTGATGAGGACACAGTGCTAACATAGGGTGAACTTCATCTCCTCTCTGGAGCCTTCCCTGAGTTTGTGTGATATTTATCACACTTTATTTTCTTTGTTTAAGTGCTTATTCTCTGCTGTAAACTAACTTATTCAAGTAAAGTGTAAGGAAAATGCTTTGAGAAGTGTTTAGAACCCAATACCAATTTTAAAGATTTACAAATCAGCCATTTCACAGGAAGCATAATGAAATCCAAATGGAATGGAGAACAAAAAACAAATTTATAATTATAAAATTATATCCAGAACAAAATCTGACTATGAGTGATTATCCTAGACAGCTCTACAGACCCCAGCCCTGAGACAGATGGCTGTGGTGAGGGACAGCCAGCAGCTCTGCAGCCCACACTTCCCAGTTCCAGCCCTAAGAGAGCATGCACAGGGCAGCTTGCCTTTTCCAGATGCCCATGTAAGGAAAAAGGAAGCTGTCTACTGATACAGGGCCAACTGTAGAAGTGTCACACTTGCTGGAAAGAAGAGGCCTTATTGGAAAGTGCTTTTGGAAAGAGGAAAGCCTAATGGTTAGGGAAAAGCCTAGTGGGAGCAGTTAGAACACTGAACAGAAGGGAGTCATGCTTATATCTTTCTCCTGGGTGTTTATGTCAGGGTGAGAAAGGCAAAGCTGAATCTCTGGTTACAGAAGCACATGATAAATGGTTGTTGCTAGGGAGAGGATGGTTGTCATATGTGATAACAATCCTTCAGAGAATAATGCTTTTGGCCCTTTGGTAATACCTATTTGTTTCTGCTTTTCCTCTTTCTCCCCATCCCCTCAGTAAGAAACTGGACTGCAAATACTGACAGCTAACCACATTTAAAAGCAGCTGGCTGGTGGTGAGAATTTGGAAAACAAAATAGCCAGGCTAGAAAAAACCAGCCTGCAAGCAAGATTTTACATATATATGTGTGTGTATATAATTTGTTTGTTTTGTTTTGTTGGCCACGCCGTGCATGTGGCTTGCAGAGATCTTAGTTCCCCAACCTGGAATCGAGCCCATGCCCCCTGCAGTGGAAGCACTGGACCACCAGGGAATTCCCAAGATTTCATTTCTTAAGAAGGGTTTTTCCCAAGAAAAACATTACCATTCATTTAACAATTCATATAACACACATCTTGTGCCTTCTCTGCACCATGCACCAGGTACCATGCTAGACACTGGGGATAAAATGAATAAGACAGAGCCCATGCCCTCCAGGATGTTACAGATGTTAAGACAAAGAAGTGCATTAAACTGTTAAAGGTGGAGACAATGAAAGCTTAAAAAGGTGGAGGCCGAGCACAAAGAAAGACTGATGAATTCAACCTGGGAGACTCAGAAAAGGCTCCCATAGAGGATTGACTCTTAAGATGAGTCTAGAGATAGAAGTAGACTCCGTGGGTGGCAGGAAGGGGGAAGGCTTGGAATCCAAACAAAGGAATTTGTATAAGAAGCAAAATTTGCTTGGCCCATTCAGAGACCTGGGGCCTTGCTCAGAAGGGACAATTCAGACTGTGGAGGATCTTAGAAGCCTTATCAAGAATCTGAACTTTATCTTAAAGGCAATGAAGAATCATTGAATAGTTTCAGGCAAGGAAATAACAGGATCAAATTTGAGTTTTAAAAAGATCTTGCTGGCAACAAAGTAAAGGATGAAATAGAGGACACTAGGAGACAAGCTAGTGAGAGTAAAAAAAGCAAAAAGGGACATGTAAGAGATGTTACTTTATCATTTTAGCGTGGGGTGGGGGGGAGGCGGGAAATACTGACAAGCATTAAATTTTAATCTATTGTTTTAGTATCAAAATGTTTGTATTGTACACCTCTTCTTCCAGCCCTGAAACTCCAGCCATACTTTCCTGATAGACCCAGAAGAAAGCATATAGGCATTTTCTAGCCCAGCATGAGTGTTAATGTAAGTATGCACTGGCAGCTAGAGGAGACCAGGTTTCTAATTCAGGGCAAACTGTTAGCCTCATGGAAATTGGTAAATAGAGGAACCACTCATTGAGAACTTAACCTGACATTTACCTGGGTTTCCTTAGAGCTAGAAAGAATCTCCTAGGATGAACAGTAATCCAATCCATCTGGACTATGTCAAATTTCCCACATCTTTCTGAAGAAAATATGGTAACACAAGGTCATACTGATGGGATTGAAGATTGTCCTCCTCAAGTATCTATCATTCAATAAATTAGTCAAAATTGTTTATTATAAACAAAATATTTTAGATATAAACTTTAAAAGTATATATAAGATTATATATATTATATGTATGTATGTAATTTTTATATATATAATATAATTTACCAATATTTACTTAGTTCCAATTAGGTTTCAGGGTAAATGAACAGTGAAACATGAAACACAATCCCTGTCCTTGTGTAATTTACACTTGAACAACAACAACAATTTATATATATCCTATTTTCTGAATATATATGTCATAAAGGTAAATTTGAAAATGTATTTCATAGCATACTTTTTAAAAATTTTTTTGCGGTACGTGGGCCTCTCACTGTTGTGGCCTCTCCCGTTGCGGACCACAGACTCCGGACGCGCAGGCTCAGCGGCTGTGGCTCACGGGCCCAGCCGCTCCGTGGCATGTGGGACCTTCCTGGACCGGGACACGAACCCGCGTCCCGTGCATCGGCAGGACTCTCAACCACTGCGCCACCAGGGAATCCCATAGCATACTTTTGATTGTATAAAGCATTCAGATATTCCAGAAGTTACTTCACCCTGTGCCTACATTTCTTTTTAAATGGTTTATACTCAGTTGATTATTTTTAACATTATTAATGCAAGATGACAATTTGGGCAATACAGAAAGTATTAGGAAGAAAATTTTAAATTATTCGAGCTATTATTTTTTTAATCACAAACCTTGCATCTTATTGCTTCCTTTCTTTCCCTCACCCACCAACCGTAGCCAATTTATCAGAAAGTCTGCAACTCTATCTTCTAAATACATTCAATACCATCCACTTTTCTCTATTTCCATTGATAGTACTCTAATCCAAGTTACCATTATCTCTTCCAAGGATTGCTATATACTATCTTAACTAGTCTTGTTAACACTCTTGTCCCCATTCCACCTAATCTCTACACAGTAGTGATTGAATTTTTTAAAAAGTAATTCAGGGGATTTCCCTGGTGGTCCAGTGGTTAAGACTCCAGGCTTCCAACGCAGGGGCTGCAGATTCGATCCCTGATCGGGAAACTAAGATCCCACATGCCGCGTGGCACCGCCAAAATTTTTTTTAAAAATAAAAAATAGGGCTTCCCTGATGGCGCGGTGGTTGAGAGTCCACCTGCCGATGCAGGAGACACGGGTTCGTGCCCCGGTCCGGGAGGATCCCACATGCTGCGGAGCGGCTGGGCCCGTGAGCCATGGCCGCTGAGCCTGCGCGTCCGGAGGCTGTGCTCCGCAACGGGAGAGGCCACAACAGTGAGAGGCCCGCGTACCGCAAAATATATATATATATAACAAATTAAAAAAATAAAGGATAAAAAATAATTCAGATGATGTCACTCGCATACATATCTTTCAATGTGGTGACTAATAAGCAGCAAATAATAAGCAACTCTTTATAGAAGTTCATCATCCTGACAGTGACCTTCTGTCCAGCAGGATAACTGTTGCAGTTTTTCTCTACTTAATTTTTCCATGGTCGTGAAACACCCCCATTCCCTTCAGTATTATCCTGTCTCATTATTCTACATTAAAGGAAGTCTGAAAATGATTCAGCTGCAAGGGATCTTAAAGATCATAAACTCCAATGGTTTTTCAGTTTTGTTTTTAGCTGTATAACTCAAATGAACAATTATACAACAACCCCATATATAAGGTGATATGAACTGTATTTTATTAGGATAAATGTGCTATATAAATTCAAATCTATATTTTTTGTAAAGATACTCGTTAAGACTTATCTAAGATAATAACTTGGAGCTGGTTATGTGCTTGACTCTACTTGGTGGACAGAGCATGCTGGTGCTGATGGGAGCCTGTGGAAGTTCTCTTCCGATGGCTTCAACTTTCTCAGTGAATCCAGAAGGAAGGTGAGAGTGAAGGTGAAGGAGATGTTAGAAGTTTAAGAGAATGGAGAAATGAAATTATGAAACAGAGTGAAAAAGTGAATGGTCTAAGACACTAGTTTGCAAAGTGTGGTGCCCAGACCAGCAGCACTAGTGTCATCTGGGAATTTCTTAGAAATTACAAATCTCAAGGACCACCAGACTTACTGAATCAGAAACTTAGGAGGGGAGGTACTCCTGGATGTCTTGTTCTAACAAGCACTCCGCCCTGGTGAGAGTGATATGCAATGAAATCTGAGTACATAGGATGAGGGAAGTGCAGTAACATTTCTGGACAACATTAAGAGCCCCTGGAGGTTCAGGATTATGAATCTAAAGGGAAACCAGGCACCACTGTTGCATATTTTTCTTTGGCCAAATGTAACGGTGGGGTGCAGGCTTGAAGTAAATGGAGATTTTAATTTGACTCAAATTTATGGTTTCTTATTATAGTACTTTTATTTAATATATTTCAATGTTATGCTTTTTTTCCAATGTTTAAAAATGAAAAAAATATATTTAAAAAATAATACCCGAACCACATCGTTTTCATTCCTAAAGCAAAAACACCATATGAAACCTAAACCATGGGATCTAACCCAACTTTCCCATTACACAGATGACTATGCCTCATTTGATTAAGCTGGCCCCTGTTTTATTCCAATTGATAATAATTCATATTTTGAATAGGAAATTGGACAATGGTTATATTCAACAATGACAATGATATTTTTAAGAAATATTGGGAATTCCCTGGAGGTCCAGTGGTTAGGACTCGGTGCTTTCACGGCCTAGGGCCCAGGTTCAATCCCTGGTTGGGGAACTAAGATTCCGCAAGCCACGCGTTGCGGCCATAAAATTTTTTTGTTTTTTTCTGGAAACTTCTTGGCATACTTGAGTTAAATCGGCAGTTCTCTAATATTTTCCTCCGCTAACAAAAGAGAAGGCGACAACACAGATTTATCAGAAAGAGAGGTTGGAGGGGAGGTAGGAGGAAATTGCTCCCCGCCCCGCAAGGAAACATCAGGAAGTTGGTAATTTGGCGTAAGGGGGCATGGGCATAGGTAGCTTTTAAAAGCTTCCATCCTAAAAAAAAAAAAAAAAAAGCTTCCATCCAGTGCAGTTTATTTATTTATTTTTAAGTAGAGCTGATTAACAATATTGTATTAGTTTCAGGTGTACAGCAAAGTGATTCAGTTGTACACATACATATACATATCCCATGCACATTTGCCTCTCCCTCTCTGGAACCACTTGGGAATTTTGCTGATAACCTCAAGGTCGAAGTGTCAATCCCTAGATTCCTGAGTACCAAATGCACACTCCTCTCTGCTTGCTATTTTGCAAGCACACGCCCGTGGCTCTAAGTTAGAAAACAGGAAAGAAGCAGTACAACCTCAGCACGGCTGCTACAGAGAAGAATCACTCACCTCATTCACACACACACTGGCTTCCATTCTCAGCACTGGACTTTTTCATCTGGAATGCTTCCTCCCCTACACCTTACCATTTCAGGTGTTTCACATCATTTAGTATCCAGACAAAAGAGACTTCTCCTTACCTACTTTAACTCTGCTTCTCTTCTTTCATTTGAACTCCTACAGAATGTATTGTTTTTACCTCACAGTTCAGAATTTTCCTGAACCCGCAGACTAGGTTAAGATCTCTGCTAAATCCTGCCAACATATAGTTCTTACCATTCTCAGAGCACGGTCAAATCACAGGTTAGTGAAATCACTTGTTTAATTGCCCGATGTACGCTCTATCAAGGCAAGGATCTTGTACATTTTGTTCACTTGTGTATCCCCGGTGCCTACTACAAGCCCTGGCACAGGATAAATGCTCAGTAAATAACTGTGGAAATAACAAATAAATATCCTCTTATACACCAAGGACAGTCAAATATTTCTATTAGATTAAAGGTGTGGCAGTCTGTTACATTAATGGACCCTGATGAACCACACCTCCTACTATTCACATTCTTGCGCAGTCCCCTCTTCTTAAATCTGACACACTTTAACCAGTATAATACAGTGGAAGATACTCTGTGCCAGTAAACAAGCCTAAACCTTAAGAAAGCTTAGCAGCTTCCTTTTTTTGCACATTTGGAAGCTAATCCATGTACATAGTCCAACTACCCTAAGACCATCAAGCTAGGAGGAAGCCCAAGTGACCTATATGCTGGGGCCACATGGAAGAGCACTGAGAATGCAGCCAACAGCAAGAACTGAGGACTCAGCTGAGCAAGAACTGAACCTCTCCCCGAGCCAGCACCAACTTCCCAGGCATGTGAATGGGCCATTTTAGAAGTGGACCATCCAGCCCCAATCAAGCAGCCCCAGCTGATGTCACATGGAGCAGAGACAAGCTAATCGGCCAAGTCCCACACAAATGGCAGAATCATGAACAAATAAACGATTTGCTGTAGTTTTAGGCCACTAAATACTGGAAGGGTTTGTTATGCAGGAATTGATAACTGAGATAGATGGTTGGCGGACAAATATTAAATTTCATACAAATAATACCCAATAAATAAATATATACACAAGCATACTCAAAGATTTGCATCAATGAAAGGCAACAAATTTACAGAACGAACCTGTATATTTTCTGGTCACATGAGAGTCTGATGTGTTATTAAATCAAGCAGTAAGAAGTGTTTGCATATTGTAGGCAACACTTAATCCTCACAATGATTCTGTGCTACACATATAATCCCCAATTTACAGATTAGGCAACTGAGGGTTAGAGAGATGAAGTACTCTAACCAGTCCAAGGTCACACAGCAAGTAAGATTCAGTGCCAGGATCTGAACCTAGACAATGTACCTTCAGATCCCAAGATCTTAAAAACACTACAGTGATTTTCAGAAAAGAACCGCTGCCACCACCACCCAATCATCAGAACCATTTAACTGTGCTCCTTAAAGGAAGAAGACAGCAATCTGTCACACTAATCACTTCTCTTTCTCTAGTTTCAGCAGAGCTCCTCCAGGGCTACTGGTCAAGTGGGAGAATCAGCAATATTTTCTCTCTAAAAAGGGTTTGTAGAAAGACAGTCAACGTTGCCAACATTCAGCATCTACGGAAATGATGTGATTGCAAACAAAACCTGTCTGACCAAAAATTTCTTCCCCAGCTGGTAGATGCCTGAAGTGTGCCATCAAAGAAGGGAAGTGATACTGATCTGTTACATACTTCTGTAAACCCAATTCTCTGGACTCAATTTCTTCATGTGTAAAATTAGAGAACTTTATTTTTTTAATTCTATGGTTCTATTTTTTTTTTAATATTTTTAAGATAAATTTAGCGGCTATGTCACTAAGTTAGGTAAATTAGGGAATGTAGCTGTTTTAAGTCATTAAGTTAGGTAAAGGACTATAAAATATCATGACTTAATTGAAAGGTACTGGTAATACATGGGGTTTATTTCTATTCTAAAACTTATAAGAAAAGAGAGAGTTTAGGGAACACTTAGTACAAATGACTCCCAGACAAATTATCTACATTAAATCTGCCAGCAAAGTTAAAACTCGTTGAGAAAAAAAAATTTTAAACCCGAGAATAAGAAATGTTACATAAGTAGCCCTCATGATCTCCACTAGTATGCACGGCATGTAGCTAAAGCAATTCTCTGTATGGGTCAAATTGCTTTATTCATTTAACACAAGTTTATTGAACATATTTAACTAAAAATTTTCTGTTCTAAGCAACATGAACGATCAGAAAATGCACATTAAAAAAGAAAATGTACATGACAATATCTTTCCAGTAGCTTAAAATGTGATAGGAAAGAAAATATGCATCTGTGAATAATTGCAATCAAGGAAAAATATAGTATATGAAATATTGTGTGATTCTACTTACATGAGGTATCTAGAGTTGCCAAATTCATAAAAATAGAAAGTAGAATGGTGGTTACCAGGGGCTGGGGGAAAGGTGGAAATGTGGAATTGTTGTTTAATGGGTACAGAATTTTAGTTTTGCAAGCTGAAAAAGTTCTGGAGATCGGTTGCACAACAATGTGAATATACTTAACATTACCAGACTGTATGCTTAGAAATGGTTAAGATGGTCAATTTTGGGCTTCCCTGGTGGTGCAGTGGTTGAGAGTCCGCCTGCCGATGCAGGGGACACGGGTTCGTGTCCTGGTCCGGGAGTATCCCACATGCCGCGGAGCAGCTGGGCCCATGGGCCATGGCCGCTGAGCCTGTGCGTCCGGAGCCTGTGCTCCACAACGGGAAAGGCCACAACAGTGAGAGGCCCGCGTACCGCAAAAAAAAAAAAAAAAAAAGAGGGTAAATTTTGTGTTATGAGGTTTTTTTACCACAATAAAAAAGAAAGGAAATAGAATATAAATACCACATGAATTACACAGATATTAAGTAGTGCAGGGATTCGAGGAGATAAGAGATACATTTGTTTGGTGTGAATGTTAGTGTGATAAGGGAAGCTTTCTTTTTTTTCTTTTTGGGAAGCTTTCTTGTAGGAAGTAAAACTGTGACTTGAGTCTTGACAGGTAGAGATAGGGAAGACTGAAGTGATGAAAAAAACTGGGGAAATAGAAAAGGCCAGTGTATTGGCAGATCAGAAGAGAACCACTCTGACTTTGCACTAAGCAATGAGCACAGAGAAAAATACTTACAGAAGCAAAATCCAGGGAATTTTAACTTCACTGTAGTTAGAGTTATATTTCCACTGTGCACCATTTCATACCTGAGACAACATATGAGGTTGCCCTAGGGAATGAACTTTTTATGGCTTCAATCTTAGATTGGTAAGAACATGTTATCACGTATCATTAGTAACAGCTAATAACAGTAATGATTTAATAAGTTTAATGTAATCTAAGGCACTTTACAAATAAACAAATTAAACCAAACTGGGCAAAATGCCAGTTCCTACACACACCAACAAAGTACTATACAAAGTAAAAATGGAACCAAGTGTCTCACAATAATGCTGGTTATATTTTGGACGGTAAAATAATGAAAGACTTTTTTCTTCTTCTTCCCTGTATTACTTTTTATTTCTGTTTTAAAAATAAGCATGGGGGCTTCGCTGGTGGCACAGTGGTTGAGAATCTGCCTGCCAATGCAGGGGACACGGGTTCGAGCCCTGGTCTGGGAAGATCCCACATGCCGCGGAGCAACTAAGCCCGTGAGCCACAGCTACTGAGCCTGCGCGTCTGGAGCCTGTGCTCCGCAACAAGAGAGGCTGCGACAGTGAGAGGACCAAGCACCGCGATGAAGACTGGCCCCCGCTCGCCGCAACTAGGGAAAGCCCTTGCACAGAAACTAAGACCCAACACAGCCATAAATAAATAAATAGATAGATAGATAGATAGATAGATAGATAAATAGATAAATAAATAAAAATAAGCATGAACACCTTGTCTAATGAAAAAACATTTCATGAAGTAAATTTCCAATATAATGAATGACATTGGAAAGTGGAAGAAGTATTCTTTGAAAGATGGGGATCCTCTTTGATAAAATAAGGGGACATATTCTGTTGGTCTGATTCCCTCAAAGCCTTCTCAGACCACTCTCCACATCTATGTATCACCAAGCAAAGTGGGGATTACACCTCCATGGTGGCAGGTAACTTGTGTTTCATTGATTTTACATACCCCTAACAAGGCTCTTTCCAGCATACTTTCTCAGTAAATAGTTCTTGAGGATTAGTGACTCTGAACACAAAAGACAGAAAGCACTAAGCCATCCCTGGGGTTCATCTTGGCCCTGAACTTAACTAGAAAGACAAAGATGGAACAGTGGGAATACTCCCATCACTTATTACGCTAAGGAGAATGTTTTTATAACTTGTCAAGTTCCATCGGTGAGCCAATTTGGGGAGTTAGTTCCCTCACCCAAAAAGTAGAAGACATGGCATCTTCTCATAAGAAGACACTGCGAGTAGGCTTACAATTGAACTCACATTTTTCACCCCTAAAAAATACCAATGCTACTAGTTTCTCCCATTTTCTTCCATATTCTGTGTATATAGACACAAATATGTATGTTACACACACACATCACATCGTATTACATCACATAAGTGATCTCTGTGTCCGATTTTCCACTTTCTTTCCACCCCCAATATATTCAGCCTCTACCCATAGTATTAATCCTTGTTCATTTGAATTGAATTGTTCAATTGAATCAAAGAAAATTTCACTTATTCATTCAACAAATGCCTAATTTGAGCTAGATGCTGAGTCTACACCAGTGAACCAAACAGACAGGGTTTCTGCCATCACAAACTTTAGAGTCTAACTTGCAAAATCATAATAGGCTATTAGTCTAAAACCTACCTAATTTATGCAGAAAATACACTTGTATGAAATAACTAGAGAAAAATTACCAATGGAGTCAAATGCTTAATCACTGATAGAGCTACAGGCTATACATGGAACAGATGCTGAATCTCCAAACATTAGGGCCAAGAGGCAGAACTGGACAGGCTTCGGTTAAGCAAGAATTTTACGCCTAGAAGACACTGTAGATATAAGAAAATCCAAATTCTTTACTTTTTTGGTGAGGAATCTGAGTCTCAGGAAGAATAGTGAATACTATTTAGATGCAGAGGGAAACCCAGGCCCTTTCCAATCCAGAGTAAACGGTATTGTCTGGTGTTGATGAAAACCCGTATAGATGACTTTGAAGAGTACATTACAACCTTCAATTGTGAGGCTCCGTTTTTTTTTTTGTTGAAAACACTGTAAGGAGAGAACACCTCTTTAGGAATAATCAATAATAGCAATGCAAAGCATTTAAGGCCATGAACTCCAGAGCCTGACTGTTGCAACTAAAATTCCTACTCTGCTACTTATTATCTGAGTGACCATGGGCCACTGACCGTAACTTCCCTGGCCTCCATTCCTTCATCTGTAAAATGGGAATGATAATGGTACTTATTTTATGGAGTCATTTTGAGACTAAAATGAGTTGATAAACACACAGTGGTGTGACGGAAAATGTTTAACAATTGGCCTGTGAGATAAGATTGCTTTGAAGAGATTGCCTATTTCCTTCCACAGCCAATTTCAAGCTACCAACATAAAGACAATCCGCTCACAGAATTCCTGATATTTGAACAATTGGTTCTCTCAAGCTGGTACATGGCTCACCACTGCATGCAGAGCATTATAAAATACACACACACACACACACACACACACACTATGTAGATATTACTATATATATATACTATGTATGTATATACACAAAATACGTAGATATTAGTTAATATATATACTAATATAATACATATGACAGCACTTTCTCTGATTTTGTATCATTCAAATACCCTACAATATTCAGAATAACTGAATTTATAGTAGTGCCCGGGGGCCCTACTTCCCAGGAGGCCCCCCAAAAACATACAACCTAACTAAAATAGTATGCTTACTATACAGATCAACACAGATTCCCCCAATGTCTCTGCCACTTCTAGTCAGATTTCCACCCTTATTCCCCTCCTAGAGTAGAGCCACTGTAAATGCATGAATGATTCCTATTTGCATGACATTATTAATGATACGTGATGTATAATTTCATGACAATTAATTGTGTAGCCCATGTGCTTTACTTACAATATCTCAATGAATCCTTACAGCCACCATATTGGGTGGATATTATCCCCAAGTGAAGAAACTGAGGCTTAGAGAGGATTCATAACTTTCCAAAGGGTACACATCTAGGAAATAATATAACATATATACTTAACCTAGTCTTTTGAGGGCAGAGCTTAGTTTGCTCCATTATCCCACATTATTTCAAAAGTAGCAGAAATTTTTTTGTTTTGATTTTCATTTTTCATCAGTTCCATGTAAAAATTTGGGTTAGCTTATATAATAGTATTTTAACAATAACTCTCTCTGCTGCATACTACAGCTACTATATACTGAACCATGTATATATTATTTAATTTTATATATACCGTCCATAGTAAGCTCTAGTTGGATATTTATAAACACTGAGAAAACTCATCTTAGTGTATATTTTCCAGTGAATTACCCATAATACCAAAATCAATAAGGCTTATACTTCGATTTCTGTAATTTTTAATTTACTTTCACAATAATGGAATTCTTAAAATAAGCTTTAATTTCTGACTCTGAAGATTTAGACACTGTTAATTCTGTAATGTGAACATTCTGGAAACATATTCCTTTAGAAGAATGGCAAGAGGGGGCAGAGGTGGGGGGTTGAGGGGGTGAGAATCATACTGAATACAGTTAATGGAATGTGTGAGCCAACACAAATGTTAACAGCAGAGGTATAGAGAGTGAAACATACATGATTTAGATCAATACAATCATCTGCTTTCCAACAAACCGACACTATGCCTACAATTATAGAGAAATATAATACCCGTATTTTATCCATGCGAGGACATGTTTATACACACTCAGTATCATAACCTGAAACACGATCTGTCCGCCCCCACCTCTGCGAGATCTCATTCTACCACTTTCCTCCTCACCTACTTTGCTTGAGCTACACTGGCAAGCTCCCTATTCCCGGAACACACCAAACTGTTCCTACCATTGACCATTCCCACTTGCTTTAACATCTGCCTAAAACGCTCTTCCCCCAGAGGTGGGTCCCCTCCTTCACATACTTCATGCCTCTGCCTGACTGCCACTCATGAGGGAGGTCTTCTCTGATCACCAAATATAAAATATCAATCCACACCCCTCCCCGCAAATCCCCTGTGTTCCCACACTCATCTTGTTTTATCTCTTCCATGGGCCTTATCACCACCTGACATTTTATTTCTTTTTAATTGTGGTAAAATATACATAAAATTTACCATCCTAACTAATTTTTAGTGTAGAGTTCAGTAAAGTACATTCACATTGCTGTGCAGCCGATCTCCAGAATTCTTTTCATTTTCCCAAACTGAAACTTTATATCCAATAAACCACCACGTTCTCCCCTCCCCACAGCCGCTGGCAACCACCATTCTACTTTCTGTCTCTATGAATTTGACTAGGTACCTCATATAAGTGGAATCAGACAGTATTTGTCCTTTCATGGCTGGCTTATTTCACTTAACAATGTCTTCAAGGTTCCTCCATATTGTAGCACATGTCAGAGTTTCCTTCCTTTTTAAGGCTGAATAATATTTCATTGTATGTACAGTCAGCCCTCCATATCCATGGGTTCCACAGCCATGATTCAACCAATCGCACATCGAAAAAATATTTTTTTAATTTTTCCAGAAAGTTCCAAAAACAAAACTTGAATTTGCCACATGGCAGGCAACTATTTACATAGCATTTACATTGTATTAGGTATTACCAGTAATCTAGAGATGATTTAAAGTATACGGAAAGATGCGCATAGATTATATGCAAATATTGATACTAGACCATTTTATACAAAGGACATGAGCATCCTCAGGTTTTGGCATCTGAGGGGGTCCTGGAACTGATCCCCTATAGATATAAGAGATTACAAGAGATGACTCTCTCTCTCTCTCTCTCTCTCTCTCTCTATATATATATATATATACCTAGAAGTGGGATTGCTAGATCATATGGTAATTCTATTTTTAATTTTTTGAGGAACTGCCATACTGTTTTCCAGTATGGAAATGGCAGCTGTGCCATTTTCCTTTCCCACCAGCAGTGCACAGGGTTCCAATTTCTCCACATCCTCACCAACACTTATTATTTTTTGCTTTTTTTTTTTTTTTTGCGGTACGTGGGCCTCTCACTGTTGTGGCCTCTCCTGTTGCAGAGCACAGGCTCAGGACGCGCAGGCTTAGCTGCCATGGCTCACAGGCCCAGCCGCTCCGCGGCATGTGGGATCCTCCCGGACCGGGGCATGAACCCGCGTCCCCTGCATTGGCAGGTGGACTCTCAACCACTGTGTCACCAGGGAAGCCCCATATTTTTTGCTTTTTGATAGTGGTCATCCTAACGCAGGTGAGATCATATATATTTATTCTTATGTCTTTATTTTCTATCTTTCCTACCTACTAGAATATAAGCTCCATGAGGGCAGGGACTTCATTTTTGTCACTGTTGTATTCCCAAATCCTGTAACACTGCCTGATACATATTAGTTATCCAAAAAATATTTGTTGAATGAACTAATGATAGCCCACCTTAAAGATTTCATTCATCTTAGCATAAGTTTCAAATTGAAAAGACAAGAGAATAGTTATTGTAGGAATTATTAGATAGACCAACTTTAACAGATCCCCTCAGAAGTTTGAGTGTAAAATTGAGACTCTTATTGAAGGGCTATGTTCTACTTTGGTAGAAATAGGACTGAATTGATGCCCTGCCGTTAGGCCGCAGCGCTGCTAGGATTGCATCGATCTTCCTGTTTGTACTGTTTGTAACTATGGCCCCATCTTAAGTATTTCTAATTGAGAAACAAAACCTCAGGAAACCGAAACTTAACCAGCCGCTCTCACTTCTGTAACTATGCTTGCTGAACCCCCTTTTGCAACCATCCAACCAATCAGACGGTGACTAGTGTCTTTGTTTAAAAGTTAACCAATCAGTGACTAGTGTCTTTGTTTAAAAGTTAGCCAATCAGTACTCCCCACCCCTGGAAAGCCCCGCAGAAGGTCCTGAGCTTGTTTGTACCTGTCTATAAAAGAGCTGTACTAAACTCCATCGGGACCTCTTAGCGTCACCGGCAACGAGTGCGCGGAGGTCCAGGTTCGAACCTGCAATAAATGACCCTTGCCGCTTGGCTTTGACACTTGTCTCTGGTGGTCTTGTGGAGGGGTCTCGCGACCGCGGGCATTTCATTATCACTATTGATGACATTTTAAAATTCAAAAGCAGATGTAACTTCAGTAATGTAATGCATACATCACATCAGCTGAAGAATCAATTATTTCAAAACACATTCTCAGCAACTGTCAAGAACCATATTTGTTTGTTCCTGTGATGATCATCTAAACAGTTTCCTTTGCTGTTAGGTTCTAAAGGAATGCTCTTAGATGACAGTGTTTTTGATCACCATGGAAACATCAACCACAAAGCTTATATCAAGCCCTTGTAGAAATAGCTAAACAGAAAAAGAATTTAAAAATGACTTTTCCTTCCATTGAGGTAGATAAATTGAACATAAGATACAGCATTTAAACCTAATTGTGGTAAATATCCAGTAAATTAATTGCAGATTCATGAGCTCTAAAATTCAAATGAGTTCTATCTATGTAGATGTAGCAGATTTCATGGTTGGCTACCAAACACCTTTCTCTAATTTTTCCCAACCATTTTGGTTGGATGATAATGTATCCAACCTCTACACATGGTATCCTGTTCATTTTTAGGGATTTTTCAAAGGACAGGCAGGCACATGATCCAGTTCTAACAATGAAAGGAAAGGAGGCTTTTGCAGGATGGCTTCTAGGAAAGATTTCCCTCCCTTATAAGAAAAACATATGACCAGAGGAAGACCTGGCCACCACCTGCCCCCTCGCCTTACCCTTGCTTTAGGCTTTGGCTGTTACACAAAGACACGATGCTTGGAACGGTGGCAGTCATCTTATGACCAAGAGAGATAACATAACACCTGAGGACTGCAAAGCAGAGGAATCAGAGAAGCTTCAATCACTCATAACATTACTGAACCACTGAACCAAACATCCTGGGACTGATAACTTCAGCCTCCTTGTTAGCTAAACAGTAGATATCTGTATGGCTTAGAGATGTGTGTGAACGTGCGTGTGTGTTTTAGGTAGACTCTTCCATTAAATAGCTTTGATTCTAGACCACAGCTTCACCTTTTGCAAAGAGAGAGAGGGACAGAGAGACAAAGAGACAGAGAAAGAGAGACTGTTAGGTGGTTCAAACTTATACGCTTTAAAAAAAAAAAAAAAACTTATACGCTTTGGGGACCAGAAGTAAGGATGAGTTAAAAGAGAGTTGAAGACTAAACACAAGATAAACTACAACTATATTATGTTTGTGGGAACTGTCCCTGCCAGCCTTGAAGCAATTTAGAGCATACAAAATGGTGGTAGCTAGTTAGAAATCACTCAGATAATATGTCTACAGATACAGGAATCTATGGACATAAAAGTTAACAAAGAAAAACCTTTAATAAAAGTTAATAAAACAAAACCTTTTATGAGATTACATTTTTTTCTATTAAATTTGAGGACAACAAATGAAGTCTGATAATAATGCATGTCCCTCTCTGATGCCTTCACTTCTCTTCTAAAAGAAACCCATTTTAATCACTCTCCATGCCATGAGTTTAGATTAGTGTGATCCCAGGTGATTCACTTACTCAAACAATGACTTACTTTTGATATCTTTTCGGTTAAGGCTTGCAATTCCACTTCCATCACACCTGCATGTGAGTTGCTAGCTAGACATAATAACTCCTGACACTTTCAAATCAGGATTCACAATTTCATTGTTACGTTTCCCTTTGACAAGAGCAATAGCTTTGGAATCATTTCTCCTACTTTCCACTTCTCCCACATTCTAATTTGGAAACTCACAGCCTTTTTCCAGGTGTACAGGGACACTGCCTTCCTCAGGGCAGCCAAACTCCTAGTGAGCTCCAGGGTGATGAACGAATCTCTATTACCTTCATCACAATGGCAAACTCAGTTCGAAGAAACACAAAGGAACTCTTCATCTTCTGTCCTACCTTTTCCTCAGCATCCTTCTCCCACCCTGCCTTTCACGTACCCAACCTTTAGAGTGGCCTGGGAGCATAGGGGCTTTTGAACTTTAAGAAGAGAGTAAAAAGAGCCCACAAAGTTGAGGGGGGTGGCATGGGGGACTTTTTAAAATACTGAGATAATCCCATGTAACTTTTCAGAAAAATAACAGGTAGGCAAAACTTCTTAGTCACGGACCCATTATATCTTTCATCCCTCACTGACAGTCACAGCCAAATTTAAGCTCTTTTTCAGTACATAATGGCTTTTCCATTTGTCAACACAATCTCTAGACAACACATATCTGAGATATTCATTACATAGTAAAGTGCTCTGAAATAACTTAATTATTAAAACCAAACTCTACTTTTGTCCTTCAATCTAGTCCACATATGTGAGACTTTTTGTGGGGTAGGGAGAAAACAGTGACTTCCTTTTAGACAATATTAAATTTGAAGGACCTGAGGAATAAAAAGGAGAAGATTTACAGAGGTCAGATGAAAACATTAAGAGAAGCGTTGGCGCTAAGACAGTGATGGAAGAAAGATCGGCATTTGAGGGGTAATGGAGGCTATAGGACTTGATGATTGGGTCTGGGAAGAAGTATAAACACATAAGAGACGAAAATCAAAGATAGCAAGCAGAACTCTGAGAGACACTAATATCTAGATAACAAGGGAAGGAAGAGGAAGAGATGGAGGAGAATGATAAAGAACTGCCTGGGAAAACCCTAGGAAGAAAACCACAAATGAGTCATGATAATAAACAAGGCTTCTTATGATCTGGCTCTAGGCTGACTCACCAGTCTCATCTCCCAAACACTCTGCTCCAGCCATTCAGGACTGCTGATCACTCCCTAAAATGCAACATGCTTTCTACTTCCATGCCTTTGCACCTGCTGTTTCCTCTGCCTGGAATTCCCTCCCTATCTTACTCTTCCTTCAAGCACCAGCTTCTCCTTGAGGCCTTTGCTGAATTCCCTAACCAAATAAAAGCCCCCACTGCATTGGATCATACCTCCATAGGAAAATCATCACATTCTACCTGTTTAGTTTGTTTTCCCTATAACATATATGCCACATAACTATAGTGTAAGTTCCATGAGTACTGAGTGTTTTCACCTCTGTATTTGAGGTATTTTCACCTCTGTATTTCCAGTCCCTACCAGGGAACCTGGCATGAAGAGGTGGTATCATATGCTCTGTTTAAGGATGAGGGTTCTGATGCCTAACACATGTGAGTATGAATCCCTCACTCTGCCATTTACTTGGCTGTGTGATCGTCAGCAAACTACTAAGCCTCAGTTTCTTTATCTTTAAATTGGGATAATTATTGTACCTACTTCATAAAATGGATGAGAGGATGGAATGAGATAATACATGTAAAGCACCTGTCACAGAGCTTGGCACACACTCAGGCTCAGTTAAGTGTGAGCATCATTACTTCAGAGGAGTTAATGTAATTATTGAACATATGAATGGAGATCTACAGTCCTACTGGGAAGAGTTTCAGGAAGGAGAGAAAGATCAACAGAATCAAAACTTCTGAGACATCTAGAAGGATTAGGGCTGTCAGTTGGCTAAATTCTCAACCAAAGCATCCTTCTCTCCACAGCCATTGGGTTTCCTTACCCTCACCATCAGGCTCACCCCTGCCCTAGTCTCTATAACAATGAAGACTAAAAAATTGGGAAAAAAAGAAAAGCACCTCCTGGACATAGTCAACTCCTAGGACAGGCAAAAGGAGTGTGATCGAGGTCAGGATAACTCTTCCTCTGAAATAGGAAGGAAGAAAGCAAGAATATGTGAAAATACGAGGTTTAGAGGTAGAGGTATGTCCCTGGTTTTCTTTTATAACTGAAGAATGTGGCTGTAAAAGAGGCATTCATGAATAAAACATTTTGTACCCTCAGATGAAAGAGTTAATTCAGTGATAAGCAATCCAAGCTTTTATCAAAAATAGAGATAGGATTTTCTAAGTTGCCATACGAGGTCTTTTATCCAATTGGAAGTCTGATTTAGTCAACAGCTCTGTTACTGTCGTACATTTTAGCTTCTTATAAGTTCATGTTTTTTTAAGTAAATATTTATTCATTGGTGTCTAAATAAATTGTATGAGAACTTCTAACAAAGCTATACAAATACTTGATAACTATCATGGGTAGGGAATAACACTAAATATACTGATTTACTGAATATTATTTTTAGCTCAATGGCGCAAATGTACAAAACAAATATTTTTCTTTATAAATTGGCACTACGAAAGTCATCAGTCCACATAATTTACGTTAAATATAACTGTTACTCTTAAATTTATAAGCTTGCACAATTTAAGCAATATCACAAAATCATGCATCTAATACTTTTGCTTGTGTTCATGATCATCAGTCATTACATGGGGCAGCAAATTGGTTAAACCAGGTCAAATCCAGTTCCAGAAAAGGTTTATTTGACTTGCCTGATCCCAAAATAAACTAGGGTGAAATAACCTTATGATATTAAAGCAAAGACACACATCAAAAGAGAAACACAGCATTCATAAAACCTGTGGGAAGATCTCTCTTAGTTTCACAAGCCTATCCTTTAGGACAGTCAGAAAAAAGGTCAGACAAACCCAATTTATATTAGATCATACACTGAAGAAAAATGATGTGATCCTTCTACATTTATTACCATAAGAGTTGAATAAAGGTTAATGGATTTGAAAAACTGCATTTCCAGGAGTCTGGTTTTTAATACCAAGTGGCTGGCAAGTTACCATCTATTATAAAGGAAAATTGTCGAGATAAATAACTTGTCTGTAAAGATAGTGTAGCAGATTCAAGGAGATTTGTTACTACCTCAGTCTATGTGAAATAAAGCATTTAACAGAATTAAACCGTTTTCAGACCTCCTCAGGTAAAACAAAAGAATGTTTGTTTAATTTCCATTAAAAGAAAAAAAAATAAATTCCAGGTGTAGCTCTTGACAAGAACTCAGATCTTGGTGTTTCCTCTAATTCCTTTCAGCTGTGAGATACCTTGCTCTATGAGCACGATCGCATCTTTGCTTTCTTGTTAGGCTTCCATTGTCTAAACTTGAGTATGTCACCACAGATTCTGCTTCTGGTCATGTGTGACACAGGAAATACCAGCAGTCTGCCCAAGGGCTTCTGCTTTCAGCCTGAACTCTCATCAAGAAATGACCTAGTTGGGGCTTCCCTGGTGGCGCAGTGGTTGAGAGTCCGCCTGCCGATGCAGGGGACACAGGTTCGTGCCCCGGTCCGGGAGGATCCCACATGCCGCGGAGCGGTTGGGCCCGTGAGCTGTTGGGCCCGTGAGCCATGGCCGCTGAGCCTGCGCGTGCGGAGCCTAAGCTGTAACTTAAAATACCCCTCCCATCACCTACAGCTCACCAAATGATGACCATGGCCAAATACACATTCTCAAGACGGAAGACACTGATTAGAGAGATATCATTAACAGGTTAATAGGTATAAAATGGTAGAAGATTTGCAGAGTAAAGTGACAGAGGCACAAAAGCCCAGAAATCAGATGATAAAACTTAGTACTTTAAATAACATTTAAATTAATTTTTAATAAAATCAACTAATTTAACAATTTTCAAATTAAATCCCATTAGTATCAAATGAGATTAATATGCAAATAATAATAATGGCCTTAAGGCTCTATCTGGAAGAAAGGAAATCCAGACAGGACTGAGAGATACTGAAGAGGCACAGAACTTCGTATCAAAACCCCACTGAATAGTATTAATAACTGCAAGGATATGCTTAACTTATTGTATCTTTAAAGACATGTAATTTTTATTCTATATTGTGAGTTCAATTATTCCCTATGCATTCTTTTACTACCTTCATAAAGTCCTGAATTCAAGAACTTTTTGAAAGCATTGTTACAAAAAAATATCTAGTTTATTTCCCAGACATTAGTCAAGACTCTGGAGCTCAAATGAGACAAACCAGATAAGCAATAACTATTACAATGTTCTTTTTTTTTTTTTCTGAGTGTTCTACAAGTTACATTTACACAAAAGGATCTGAGTGACAGCTATGATGTTAAATCTATTATTGTTCAGCCTTTGAAATAAATTATTTCTTCAACTAAAATCTCGACATGCAGCAACAGCTCCAAAATTTTTATTCAAGAGAAGGTAATCTGATAGGAAGACAGAGAGCATCTAAGGGAGCATGGCATGAAGTTATTTGTGCAGAGAGTAAACATATGGTTTTTCTTAGATTTTATGTTACAGAATTGATGAAAATAGCAATGCTTCCTAGTTAAGATTGTGAAAATATGGTTTATCCATGATTAGGTGATGGTGAAGATGATGATTTTATTTGAAGGTAGCTTTTATCTGAGGATGAGAAGGAGGTGGACAATAAAGCCAAACCCTAGCAGGAGTATGCATACTCTCAAGAATAAAGACCAAACTCTGGTAAACTGAAGACTTTGCATGATGTGATACCAATTATTTTTCCAATTTTATCTTGCACTAATCTCTCCTTGTCTCCTACTCTGTAGCCAACTGGGATTGATTATTAACCATTCTGCCTACCTGTAATATTTTTCCATCTCTATGTGTCTCTTCATGCTGTTTATTCTGGATCCGAAATGCTTTTTATCTAATCTCTACCTGTCAAAATGAAATCCATTCTTCAATATTCAACTCACATTTCAACTGTTACACTAAACCTAATATGATTTCCTCCAATCAAAATAAACTCTTTTATCTCCTCCCATGGTATTTTGTACTCTATTATTATACTTACCATATTCTATCTGCATTACAGTAAGCTGTGTACACTGCTTGATTTCTTCTATAGGACTGTAAGATTTTTGAGAGCAGGGATAGATCTAATATCCTTTTGAGGAAGAATTTTCCAAATGAACCATAACTTATTTTATATAATGATGGCTTTTCTTTTGAAAAATCTGAGGAAGTTATCTCTTAAAATGACCACTTAGGGGTATTCTACACCTGATTTGTTAAATTTGATTTCTCATTTTAAGAGCTACTTTCTATACATCCATGTATATACTATCTATATCCAAGTGAAAATATAAAGGAGAGTTACATTATTAGTAACCTTCCACCAAATGATAGTTAAAATTGAAAATGTGATTGATTGCTAACTTGCTGTTTGAAATGCAATAAAGTTCTGTTGGTTAAAAAGCAAATAGTTACTAATTAGGGCCTTGTTCAGACTGCCATTCATTTGCTAGGTAATCCCAAGCGAACTATACTCTTTGTGCATCCACTTAACTAATCTGAAATCTAAAATATGGATTATCTGCTTTCCAAGTTGTTACACATATTGGTCATTGTGAAATTAAGAATTATAATGAAGGATTCTGAAAAGTGAACAGAAATAATACTTGTTAATAACACTCTGGAACTTGAATAATCTAAAGTGATCTAAGGAAAGAATGGATTTAAATGAAGAAAAGTTTTCAGCCAAAGTAATGTGTGATCCATAATGATGCATCACAAGATTATGATGGATCTTTTCCTAATATGTTGACATTTGAGTATGTAACATTTAAAAAATGGAGAAAACAAAAAAGGATTAGCAAAATATAAAGTTGACTGACAATTATACACCTAAGACCAAAATTGATATCATTCAGTTTTGCTACTTGAGGGTTTCTACATTGTTGAATATAGTATTCAGAAGTGAGAGGGAATAAAAAGTAGTTTTTGATCCAACAATTTGACTTCTGGACATTTATTTACCAATACATGTGTTCAAAGACCCATATATGCCCACACACATTCTTAAATACAAATGTACAAGATTTTCACTGAAACAAAATACTAGAAACAACCTAAATGTCCATTCACAAAGAGTGAAATGAATTATGATACATTCATTTAATAAAATAATATGTAACAATAAAAGATCAAGTGTATGTACCAAACTGGACCAGAATAAATTTTTATGAAAGAAGCAGAGTATCAAGCAATGTGTATAGTAGGCTCCCATTTGTGTAAACAAAAGGGGGGAGGAGTATGTGCACAGATAAATGTTTCTATAAACAGAATATTTCTAAGGGAATACATAAGAAATGATTGTTTCAGGGGCAGGGGATTGCAGAGTTTGGGTTTGTAGTAAGGTTTACTTTTCAAATATATCCATCTCTAAAAATATTAATTTATTACCACATTTTTTTTCTTTGACCACACCACAGCTGGCAGGATCTTAGTTCCCCAACCAGGGACCGAACACATGCCACAGCAATGAAAGCACCAAGTCCCAACCACTGAACCACCAGGGAATCCCCTACCACATTCTTATATGACTTCTTCAATTTTAAAAAAAGTATAATAAAATTGTTTATAAACTGTTAGAATAAGTTCAATTAGTTAACCAAGATGCTTAGGTCACAAACAATTCAAATCAAAATTACATGTTTTGGGCTTCCCTGGTGGCGCAGTGGTTGAGAGTCCACCTGCCGATGCAGGGGACGCAGGTTCGTGCCCCGGTCCGGGAAGATCCCATATGCCGCGGAGCGGCTAGGCCCGTGAGCCATGGCCACTGAGCCTGCGCGTCCGGAGCCTGTGCTCCGCAATGGGAGAGGCCACAACAGTGAGAGACTCACATACCGCAAAAAAAAAAAAAAAAAATTACATGTTTTTTCACAATAAAGTATACCTCTGTATTATTTTATTGTTTAGAAGTACCTGCCCAAATATTATATCAAAGTTTAATAATGGGTTTATGAGATAGAATGATAATTATTTGCATTTTATAGATTACAAAACTACGGTTTAGCAAGATGAAATTATTTACTCAGAATTACTCAAATATCAACCAGGACAGCTGTACAAACCTGATTTCTGATTTCTCGGAGGCTCTAGAGCCTTGTGTCTAACGGTGGTACTATGCAACGCCCTCCAAACTCCACAGGCAGACCCCAAGTCCAGGACTACTGAGCAATCGAAAGTCAAACAACGTGAAAAAAGTACAGTGTTTGCACAGAGTGATTTATGATATTTAAGTGGGAAAATATTTCCTGTGAAATACTTATTTAACCAGTTCTTGTCACATCTGTGTTACCTCCTGATCCAATGACAAAAATAATGTGCCGAATATAGCAGCTTACTTCGTATTAACTTAGTTCTCACTCTGTGGTAGATCATATTTTCAAAGGTGGCCAAATAGCCTATCCCACATGCATTTCTTACAATGTAATGTTGATATTCATCCCTTGCACAGAGCAGTGGGGTCTATTCCCCTCCCCTTGAATCTGGTTGAACTGTGATTGCCTCAACCAAGAGAGTATGGCATTAAGTAACCCTATGTGATTTCCAAGGCTAGGTCATAAGATGTCCTTTACTTCTGCTGTGATGTCTGGGGACTCTTACTCTTAGACCCCAGTCACTATGTTGTGAGGAAGACAAGTATCCACCTGAAGAGGACTCATATATAGGTGTTCCAGCCAATAGCTCCAGCATTGGCCAGTAGACATGCAAGTGAGCAAACCTGAGATGCTCTGTCCCCAGCCGTAAAGTCACCTCCAGCCTTCCAGTAACCCCAGCTGATTCCCAACGTTCTCATCAAGCCCTACTCAAATTGCAGATTAATGAGCAAAACATATGATTACTGGTGTTTGAAACCACTATGTTTGAGGTGGTTTGTTATGCAGCAATAGATAACCTAACGTAACCTAAAAGCTAGGTTTAGACTATTGACCTCAATGCCATATGTGTCACTAGGAACAGATAATTAGCTCCTTAATATACCATATCTACCCATATAGTAATGCTTTATAAAAAACGAAATGCTAATCTTCGCCAAAGCCTATAGTGAATGAAGCTTAAAGTCCCCATTTATTTCTCATCTCACTTCCATATTCAACATAGCTGAGATAGAAACTGTTTTCTAAAAACCTCTGGAAACTCTTTGTATTCATCAAATAGGGTACACCTTGTCTTTTTTCCATTTGTTTTCTTGATATAGTTTTATTATATGCATTTCACTTCCATAAACTGCTTCCGTTCCAGACATAAGGGCTTGCCTTGTACATTAATATGATGTTTAGATTGAAAACTATGTAAATAACATTTAAAAAACAAAGTCAAAAGCATGTTAATGTCATTAGATTTTCTAAAAATTACATGATACATACTTTTTTCTGAAATCTGAAAAACTCAAAATATCTAAATCCAGAGGAGACAGTCCAGATATTAACTCATGACAATATGTCAACTGATTTTTTTTTTACAAAGATGCAAAGGCAATTTAATAAAGCATAGTCTCTTCAACAAAGGGGAATAACTGGATATTCATATACAAAAAAAAAAAAAGAACCTTGAACTACACATCACAAAAATCAACTCAAAGTGACTGAAAGACTTAAATGTCAAATGTTAAAATGATAAACTTTTTAAAAAATGGGAGAAAATCTTTGTGACTTTGGGTTAGAGAAAGAGTTCTTAGATACAACAGAAGGACTACCCATTAAAGAAAAAACTGATAATTGGACTTGGTCAAAATTAAAAACCTTTGCTCTGAGAAAGACACTAAACAGAGAATAAAAAGAGCAGAGATTGACTAAAATAAAATATGTTCAAATCATATATCTACGGCTTCCCTGGTGACGCAGTGGTTACGAATCCCCCTGCCAATGCAGGGGACACGGGTGCGAGCCCTGGTCCAGATGATCCTACGTGCCATGGAGCAACTAAGCCCATGCACCACAACTACTGAGCCTGTGCTCTAGAGCCCACAAGCCACAACTACTGAAGCCTGCGCACCTAGAGCCTATGCTCTGCAACAAGAGAAGCCACCGCACCACAACAAAGAGTACTCCCCTCTCGCCACAACTAGAGAAAGCCCCCGTGCAGCAATGAAGACCCAACGCAGCCAAAAATAAAATAAATGAATTTATTTTTTAAAAAAAATTATATATCTAACAAAGAACTTGTCTCCAGAATATATAAATAACTCTCTAAACTCAACAAAAAGAAAACAACCCAATTTAAAAGATGGTCAAAATATTTGGACACTTCAACAAAGAAAATGTTGGCAAAAGTATTCAAGTATCATTAGTCATTAGAGCAATACAAATTAAAATCACAATGATATACCTCTACAGATCTATTAGAATGACTAAAGGAAAATAAATGACAATACCAAATGCTAACAAGGATGTGAAGCAAGAGGAACTCTGGTTCATTGTTGGAAGGAATGGAAAAGCCATAGAGCCACTTTGAAAAATAGTCTGGCAGTTTCCTATAAAGTTAAAATATGCTTATCATATGATCCAGCAATCCTATTCCTAGGTATACACCCAAGAGAAGTGAATACTTATGTTTACACAAAACCTGTATACAAATATTTAATAGCAACTTTATTCATAATTGCCCCAACCTGGAAACAACCCAAATGTCCTTCATCTGAATGGCTAAACAATGGTTTACCCATACAATAAAATACTACTCCACAATAAAAAGGAACAAAATATTGACAAATGAAAGAAGTTAGATGGCTATTAAGGGCATTACGCTGAGTGAAAAAAAGTCAGTTTCAAAAGGTTGTATTCTGGGGCTTCCCTGGTGGCACAATGGTTGAGCGTCCACCTGCCGATGCAGGGGACACGGGTTCGTGCCCCAGTCCAGGAAGATCCCACATGCCGCGGAGCGGCTGGGCCCGTAAGCCATGGCCGCTGAGCCTGCACGTCCGGAGCCCGTGCTCCGCAACGGGAGACGCCACAACAGTGAGAGGCCCGCGTACCAGGAAAAAAAAAAAAAAAAAAAAAAGGTTGTATTCTGTATGATTCCATTTATATGACATTCTGTGAAAGGCAAAAATATAGGGACAGAAGACAGCTCAGTGGATGCCAGAGGTTGAAGGTGGGAGGATTTGTTTGACTACAGTGGCATTAGCACAAAGGAATATTTCAGGGGAATTCCCCAGCAGTCCAATGGTTAGGACCCTGCACTTCCACCACAGGGGACACAGGTTCAATCCCTGTTTGGGGAACTAAGATCCTGCATGCTGCTCAGTGTGGTCAAAAAAAAAAAGGAATATTTCAGGGAGCTAGAACTGTTCTACACCTAGACTGTGGTGATAGATACACAACTCTAAGGATCTGTCAAAACTCATTAAACTGTATAAAAAGTGAATTTTACTGTATATAAACTAAAAAACAAAATTAAAAATCTAAACCAATTATATCAATGCATCACTATATTCACTTATTGCTTTTATTCTCTTTTATCCCTTCACTGTCTAAAGGAAATTATCCTCTTTTTGTAACTCAAATACTTTGCATAACACAAAAACTCAAAATATAACTTACCTTGACAAGCATAAACAGAGCATGGAATTAATATTGGAAGAAACTAAAAAACTTGAAAATGAGAGCCTCCTATTTATTTATGCCTGTTCAAGAAGACTCTCCATTAATCCAGCTCATTCTTAGAACTATTTTTCTCAGGACCAACGTGGAAACAGCAGGAATAATTGAGGAGCTCTCAGGGGAAACAAAAGCTAAATGAGGGCCTTAGTCTTTCCTCTCAGCAACCATGAGGCTGCAGAAATGCTCTCTTAGGGAGTACAGAAGTGCAAATGGAATTCAAGTTATTTTCATTTGATGAATTAAAATAATGGAAATTTTTTCAACTCTGTTGTAAATCCTACAGTTAATCAAGGCAAACTAAAGGAGAATTCCTGAGAATGGTTACAGAGGGCTCAAAGTAGAAAGAGTGCTAAGAAGATCTCCCCCAGTTGTTACAAATTAGAAGGGAAAGACAATAAAATAACAGTGAGTGTGAAATGTGGCATCATGACGACGTTTTAAATCCCCGAGTTGCATAGTTGCAGCTTACTAGCTATGAACTTGAGGATGCAGCTTAGTTTGCTAAACCCACATTACTCATCAGAAAATGGGAATAATAATATCTCCTTCATAGGACTGTTGGGAAAACTGTGCCTTGCTTAGCATCACCCCTGGCCCCTTTGTAAATATTTTATCATTACCATATGAGAGGTTTCTGAGTTTCTACAACAAAGAAAGAAAGAACACTGGTTTGCTTCCATAAATAACACTAATACCCACAGATCATGGAGAAGGATTGATCATGAAACAAGAAAAAGACACTAAATTCTACTGGCACCAATTATAAAGGATGTGTTATAGCTCTCCAATTCTCAAAGCAATCAATGCTTTGGAAACTCCCATCATAGTTCATCAGAAAGATGATAAGGCCCAGAAAGATGTTAGCAAAGTATCTTAACTTCAAGATCTCAATAAATACTCATTTAATTAACTGATTTAAATTGTCTGGCAATGGCCATAGAAATCATATGGATCTCTTGACACACATAATATATGTAGACAAACTATTTAAAAACTTAGTGGCAAAACTATCGTTTCTTAATCTTTTATGGTCAGAAAATGTATAAAGAATAAACATGTAATGAAATCCAGGAGATTTGTCTTTATAGTTTGGTAGCTAATTTGATTTAAATGGTTTTAAAAAGTAGTGAAACTTCTGTACCATAGTTATCTTGTATAGAAAATAAAGAAAATATAACCCTTTTCTTAAAAGAGGAAAAAAATTAAATATCTAGTATCTTAGGAGCCTGAGAAGACAGAGCATATTAATAAATTTTTCTCTCCCTTAACATGACAGAATGAAGTTGAAGGTCATTTTCCCTTGATCATCTCATTTTTGGAAACCTAGATTTTAACTGCAATGTGCAAAGGCACTGGATTACTTCAGCTACTTCATGCTATATCAGCAATTTCCAAAAGCTTAAAAAATAAAAATAAAACTTTGTCCAAAAGATCAAGTTGTAAAAATAATATATACAGTTTCTGATATATCATTCTAATAACAGATTAAATAATTAAAACAGAACAGAAATATATCATATATCAAATGGATGCAAACATTAATTCAGTCATACAGTGACTTTTTAGGTATATGCAAACCCAGGAATTATTCAGACTCATTATTAGAGGAATGATCAAAACAAAAAGTTGAGAAATATATTTTTAAATAATGTGGAAAAGCCCCTATAAGCAATTCAAATTTCAGATACTTTAATGTTTGTCTTCATTAAAAACACCTACACCTCCTAATGGATAACATTTTTATCTTCTTCATTTCTTTAGCTTTAGGGCATGAAACATTACTCTGCTGAATAAGTGTTTGTTGAATAAATGAATCTTCACATAGAATATTTTCATTGAAATTAGCAGTTAAATATACTAATTTTCAAGATATAAATATATATTCACTGAAAGCCTTTCTAAAATATTTTATTTCTAAATTTCTGTTATATAATTAAAATGATGACCAATAAATTTATCTGTTGCTAAAGCCCATGCCATGTCTTCAATTAAAATCTTTCAACCTTTGGACTTCTATGTTCTTTCAATTATACTTTTTCTGTCAACTATGGTTTAAAAAGAGGAGAACAATTCATACTTTAATTCAATTCTGATTCAATCCAGAATTGATGTGAAAAAGCATTACTAAAGAACAAGGAGAAATACGTCAGGGAAACAGTGACACAGTTAAAATACACCGGGACTGGGACCTAAAATATTTCACCACTTTGCAGGAAAACACTGCTATCCCTTCTGTTTTTTTTAAATTTCTAATTTGCTCAAAATCAGTTGCAGGAAAGTGGTGACGCTGTAGTCAGAGGTTGTCAGGACTTCCGTTCCACCTGCCTAGATGAATCAGGTAGACTGGAATGACCAATAATTCCAGCAACCTATTTCTACACCCTATGCAAATTAATGCACCAATCACTAAAAGAGTGCTTCTGTAAGGTCATATAAATGAAAAGCTGAGCAGAGGACACCAGTCAAATACTTGAATGTTGCAGCATGATGTCATTTACACAGCTTCTAATTATGAGGTCCTCTAAGTAGAGTGTCTACTCTGCAAAATAGCAATGACCTTTCATACAAATTTTTTCTCCTGACCATTTCCTCACATACTATTTCTTAGATCAGTAAAATTATTCTAAGTATAGAATGAGGCTTCACAGAGATTCTTATGAATACATATAACTATATACACAAACGTACATATATATTTAGCCAAATAGGTATAAAAAATGATTTTTCACATAGGACATCATTTTTCTTACATTGCAAATAGCGGTGATTTCACCATCATTCTTAGACGCATAAATATCACAAATACAGATGTAATGATGCCTGCTACCACAATGCTTCAGGAAAAAAAATTAACTCCAAGTGCAATTAAAAATGCATTGTCATAAAATTAGAGTCTTGGACTCTACAAGCATTTAAAACCCTAACAACTTCATTGAGACACAGAGGGCCATTAAAAAAAAGTACACATTGATTTTTAGTCATTGCATTAAAAATGCACAAGGTTATCCCTAAAATAACATTATCTATACACATTAAAATTCAAATGTGGCAAAGACCTTGTGAAGTGTCAACCAAATTTTACTGTCATGTTTTCATAAATTCTAAAGCTTCTGGGTTCTTCAAAATTTCCACACTGCCCTGAAGAAAAACTATTCTGTTGGGTATTATCCTCCTGCTGCATTCACCAGTTTTACCATATTTCTAAACAGGAGTTCGATTCTCCTAGGTCAAGAGGTTGCCTATCTGTAGTCAGTGGATCATATTCTCACACCCATACACTACACTGAACAGGGCAAACTGACGTTTGCGTTGCTACAGCGATAACCTAAAGTGCTAATGCTGTAGTTCCTGGCAATGGTAGCACAAAAAGAAGAAAGCTCCTTTAGATACCAAATCACAGATCACAACCAGATGCAGTACTCCCATGTTTTAATATTACCATACAAACAGAAAACAGGGTTTATTCAGACAGCCAAAGAAATGTGCATCACCCACCCCACATCCTCCCTTGCAGTGTTGGGGAAAACTGTCTCTGCAGACAGAGACAGTCGGGAGAGCAGGAACACATGTTTTCCACTACTAATGTCTAATACAAGGCTGCAATTGTTGGGTGTAGCTCTATCTGAAAGTTGAGAATTAGTAAGCAACCTCTAGACACGGTTCCTTCTCTCCTGTGCGTGGGAAGTGAATGCTTCCAGCAGTCCCTCTCAAGGTCCTCGGGGGTTAGGGGTGTGGGGTCTGGGGTGCATTTCCCCCCTGAGGGCACCAAGGGCTCCTCCTTAATGGTGTAGCTCCGCAGTGGGTCATGTGACAGCTGGGCGTGTGTCTGTGCGCGGTGGGGGGATGAGTTTGGGTGGTGAGTTTGCGGGGTGTATATGAGCGTGTGTGTATGCATAAGTTACACATCTGGTTTTGGAAAACGTGTTTTTCTTGGAGTGTGTGTGTGTGTGTGTGTGTGTGTGTGTGTTTCTGTGTCCGTGTGTGAAGCGAGACTGGGAAAAGGGCATTCAGAGAATGGTCCTGGACCAGGCGATGCGGCCAAGTATGCCTGTGTCAGTCCCACTCCTCGTCAGCCTCTGCACTGGGGCGACGTCCCCGTCCTTGGGGAAGGCGAGAACAATGGGGTGCGGGCGCCCCTCCCCGCACTTTGTGCACCCACCTGACGAATCCGCGGCGGGTTCGGCGGCGTGGAGGCCCCGCCTTCCGGGGCCGGGGAGGTGGGAGAAGCCATCTTCCTGGTGCTCCGGTTTCTTCCTCTTGTCACGCCCGGGTCCCTCGGGTCTCCTGTGGCTCCTCCACGCGGGGCCTGCAGCCCGCGGCCCCACACGGGCGGGGAGGTTCCGCAGCCGCCTCGCTCGCGGCCCCGCCCGGCTCCTCCGCCGCAGAGCGCGAGGGGCGGCTGCCCGCTTGGCTCGCCCGGCCGCAGTCCTGGCCGGAGCCCCTCGCCCCTTCCTGCGCCCACCTACCTCCCGGCGGGGAGACTCCGGGCCATGGCGGACCAGGGTCGGGGGCGACCTTGGCCTCGGGGTTGGGCCGGCGGCTGCTCCTTCCCGGCGCCGCGCGCCGCGCGTGTGAATGTGCGAGCGGCGGGGCTTATTCTAGCGGCGCCGGGGGGAAATGAGGCTGCTTCCCTCGCTGCCGCCGCTACCGCCGGGAGAGCGATGAGCTCATGGACAGCTCCCAGAAATATGTCTATATGCACCACTGACTGCTGGAGTTTGGGAGGTGGGTGGGGAGAAGGAGGCTCCTCGGCTGGCGCTCCCGCATCACAGGCAGACGTTCTCTCGGGAGGCCCCCGGCCACTGGGGCGCCGCGTGCAGCTCTTCCCTGCCCATCTCCACACTCATTGGCCTCTTTCCATTCATACCGTGCACACACTGCCTGGTCCCACGCATTCTCCCCTTTCACATTGAAAGGCACCCACCCAGCCACCCCTAGCCTCCGCAGACACACATTCTTTGTTCCGCCAACCACTCCCTCCTGATTAGGAGGAATTAATTTCTGGAGTGAATGCGGTGAGAAATGCGAACTGAGACTTCAACCCCAAGTCAGATGTGGGCTGGTGAGCGAAGCGACTTCAGCCGTGTGTCTTCCACGCTTTGGGCGTTTCCGCCTTCCCCAAGATTAAGCTTCTCCCTTCCCACCTTCTTCACTATGAGAAAGCATCTTTCAGCTACTGTGCAGGGTAGTGACGGCCCCCCGTCCTCACTAAGGCGGAGAACACGTCTTCTGCAGCCCTGTGAAGAACTTAAACGGCAGGAGCAGGTTCTGCAGACCTCCATCTGTGCCAGGCCTGGTGGCAGGAGGGGTGAATCCCCACAGGGGCCAGCCTTGTATACATCACTGTTTCTCAGGGATGCAGTTGGAGCTGTCTTTTTTTTTTTTTTTTTTTGCGGTACGCGGGCCTCTCACTCTTGTGGCCTCCCCCGCTGCGGAGCACAGGCCCCGGACGCGCAGGCTCAGTGGCCATGGCTCACCTCACGGGCCCAGTCGCTCCGTGGCAATGTGGGATCTTCCCGGACGGGGGTATGAACCCGTGTCCCCTGCATCGGCAGGCGGACTCTCAACCACTGCGCCACCAGGGAAGCCCTGGAGCTGTCATTTTGACTGAGGGCAAACCACTTTCCAAGACCTGATCCTTATCTCCCTTCATTAGCTCAGTTGCCCCATGGAGGTGGGAGTTATGGCTTTTTACAGATAAGATGACCCTCAAGAGATTAATTTGTTCCCTCTCTTATGGATCTCCATATAGACATACTCCCACCTTTGAAAAATGTTTTCCTTTACTGCAGACACCCTCCTCTCTCCCCTGCAACTAGTGTTCCAGTCTCAACACCGCTTCTCAGCAAGATCTTCCACAAAGTTTTAATACAGCCAGTTCCTCTCTTCACATTCTTCGTTGAACCCACTCCATTCAGGCTTTTTACCCCACCAAACTTTCTCTTGACAAGGTTCCAAGTGACCCCCATGTTACTACATCTAATGATCAATTTTCAGTCCTCATTTGGCTCAACTTGTGAACTTCTAAACTTTGAAATGTCAAAGAGTTCAGTTCTGGTTCTCCTCTTCCTCTCCATATATATCTTCTCTATCTCTGTACTCACTCTGTTGTTGATCTCACAGTTCCATGGCTTTATTTATGTATTTTTAAATATTTATTTATTTATTTATTTTGGCTGCACCGGGTTTTAGTTGTGGCACGCAGGATCCTCCTTGTGGCATGTGGACTTCTTAGTTGCGGAATGAGGACTCTTAGTTGCAGCATGCGGGATCTAGTTCACTGACCAGGGATCCAACCCAGGCCCCCTGCATTGGGAGTACGGAGTCTTACCCACTGGACCACCAGGGAAGTCCTGCATCACTTTAAATAGAATCTACATTCTGATATGCATTTCCAAATGTATGTCTCCATCTGCAGTCTTCCCCCTTAAGTTCAAACTCCTATTGCCAACTGCCTTCGCCTCTACCTGATATCTAGGAGTTGCAAACTTATCATGGGCAAAACTGAGCTCCTTTTTATCTTCCCCTGCCAAATTCACTGCTCCAATAGAGCTTTTGCCACCTTTAAGATGCTCAGGACAAAAACCTCAGAGATAGTCTTAATTCCTTACTTGCTCTCACAATCCACATTTGCTCAATTCATGCAGAATCCAACCACTTCTGTATTTCCAGTACAATCTGTCTAGTCCAAGCCACCATTATCTTTCACCTGCCTGATAGCAAAAGTCTCTAACCAGTCTGTATTCTTCCACCCTTGCTCCTCACACGTGGCTTACCAGAGAGCAGCTAGCAGTGCTCAAAGCCCTCCTGTGTCTTCCCTTCTCACTCAGAGTAAGAATCAAGGCTTTTCCATCTTTTGATGTAAGATAAGATCTATGTAATCCATCCTCCATTCCTGCCCACCCCTCTCTAACCTTATTTCCAGGCATCCCCTCACTCACTCACCATGGCCACACTGGCCTTGTTTCCACTTCTTGAACATTCTAGGACCTGGTCTCAGGTCCTTTGTATCTGGACCACTCCTCCCTCAGATATATGCATGGATCATTTCCTTACTTCCTTCAAGCCCCTGTGCCAATATCACCTCATCAGTGAGGACTTCCTGATTACCCTGTATTATGGCGTAAATTGTGTCCCCCCAAATGCAGATGTTGAAATCCTAATCCCTAGTACCTGAGAATGTGACCTTTTTTGGAAATAGAGTTATTGCAGATGTAATTAGTTAAGGTGAGGTCATATTGGAGTAGGATGTGTCCCCAGCCCAATATGACTGGTGGAATTATAAAAAGGGAAAATTTGTCCGTAGACACACACACAGGGAGAACACAATGTGAACATTAAGGCAGGAACTGGGATGATGCACCTACAAATGGAGGAATGCCAAAGTTTGCCAGCAAACTACCAGACTCTAGGAAAGTAGCATGGAGCAGATTCTCCCTTGCAGCCCTCATCAGGAACCAACCCTGTAGATATTGATCTCAGACTTCTAGCCTCCAGCACTGTGAGACAATAGATTTCTGTTGTTTAAGCCACCCACTTTGTGGTACTTCTATAGCACCCCTAGAAAACTAATATATCCTATAAGATAATAACACTCCACCCTTTTTATACCTCTTACCTTGCAGTACATCCCTCCTATGCACTTACCGCTGTCTGACAGAGTTTATATATTTACTTGTTGATTTATTGACACTCGCCTGTCACTGGAAGGTAAGTTCCATGAGATCAGGGAAGTGATTTTGTTCACTGTATTAAACACCTAAGGGGGGCTTCCCTGGTGGCGCAGTGGTTGAGAGTCTACCTGCCGATGCAGGGGACACAGGTTCATGCCCCGGTCTGGGAAGATCCCACTTGCCGCGGAGCGAAAGGGAGTTCCTTGGTGGCCTAGTGGTTAGGATTCTGGCTTTCACTGCTGTGACCTGGGTTCAATCCCTGGTTGGGGAACTGAGATCCTGCAAGCCGCGTAGCGTGGCCAAAAAAAAAAAAAGACAAAAACAAACAAACAAAAACCAAGCAAACAATTAACATGTAGAACCTCCAGTACCTTGAACAGTGCCTGACACATTGATGTTCAATAAGTATTTGTTGAATGAATTAAATATTTCTGTCAAGTTTATTTAGAAGACTGGAGAGTCATGATTTGAACTCTAGTTCAAATCTTAAAACCCAAACTCTATACTATAACTGAAACACTATACTATGGTTTCTCAAATGTGTGGATAAGAATTACATTCATATTCAAATATGAAAAACTCGTTATGAAGCTACATCATAAAAACTGTTTTCTTTTTTCCTTTACAAGCATTTCCTCAAGTCAATCAATGTGAAAATTTTTATGGTGGCAGTGTAGTAGGCTTTAAGATGGTGAACTTCCTTTTCAGTTTAAATTCTAGTTAATTAACATTTCTATACTTTAGTTTCCTTATCTATGAAATGGAAATAATAACAGTACTAACTTTACAGGGTTATTGTGACTATTAAATGAGATAATGTTCATAAACATTATAAACACATAATGTAAACACTCAATAATATAGTTATTGCTATTTATTTATGTAATGATAGCTACCTAAAAAATAGGAGGCTGAGTCGGGGGAGGGATAAATTGGGAGTATGGGACTAATAGATACACACTAGTATATGTAAAATAGATAAGCAACAAGGATTTACTAGCACAGGGAACTATGTTCAACATCTTGTAATAACCTATAATGGAAAATAATCTGAAAAAATATATATAACTGAATCACTTTTCTGTACCCCTGAAACTAACACAATATTGTAAATCAGCTATACTTCAATTTAAAAAAAAAGAAAAAGAAAAAAATAATAGGAGGCTGAGGATAAAGGTGGTTAAAAAGAAACCATTTCAGGGAATCAGGGGAAACTTAGTGAGGCAAGTTAAGTGACAGTAACTTGGCTATGACTTCCAGCTCTTCTGTATCATGACTGGGCACATAGAAATCCAAATCAGGTTCTTCAGTCTCTAGTGGCCTGGGGTACTTAATTCAAAATTAACAAGAAAGGAATATATCAATAAATAATGTTAAGGTTTAAAGTAGACAGATAGGTAAGTAATAGGTAGATATTGAGATTGATCGATATGGATAAATAGATTTATAATGTAATCTTGTGAGTGGGAAAAGAGTCCCATTTTTACTTTCATACATCTTGGTATCACTTGCACCTGCCACAGCAGTGAAGAGTACTCCAGGAAAGTGTTTGCTCCAATGCATTAAGTAATGGCATTATTCAGTCCCTAGAATATGAGATGAAGTAAAACACATCCCTTTTTTCTTACCCATCTCCTCTATCCATCCATATACACGAATACTCAAAAAAACCTGCTCCATCCTCCATTCCTAATCTGGATGAAAATTCTCAGCATAAACTGAGTGACTCCAACAAGAAACTGTACTGTCACTCTAGGCCTCTCTACATCTCTCACACTCTATAATAATCTCTCACCAAACCCCGAGAATTCTCATATGGTAATGTCCTGCTTCTTTTTTTCCATACCCATGGCTTTATTCTAGGCTTGCAGCTACACCTAGTGTATTGTAGTTTCTTAATAATGACCCTGCAGAGCTTCTTCTATCCTGGAACATCTTGTTACCTTCCTTAAAAAAAATATTCTCTCATTTCAAAAGCCCTGATGGCTTTCCGTTGCCCTCAGGATGAAATCTACATCCCTTTGCTTTGACGTAAAAGCCCTTCTTAATATTAATATACTTTTTGTGTTGAGGGAGATTTTTCAAGAATGATACCTATGGGGCTTCCCTGGTGGCGCAGTGGTTGAGAATCTGCCTGCCAATGCAGGGGACATGGGTTTGAGCCCTGGTCTGGGAAGATCCCACATGCCACAGAGCAACTGGGCCCGTGAGCCAAAACTGAGCCTGCACATCTGGAGCCTGTGCTCCGCAACAAGAGAGGCCGCGATAGTGAGAGGTCCATGCAACACAATGAAGAGTGGCCCCCGCTCACCGCAACTAGAGAAAGCCCTCGCACAGAAACGAAGACCCAACACGGCTAAAAATAATAAATAAATTAATTAATTTAACAAAAAGAATGATAGCTATAAAATAATAAATAAGAAAAAGATTGCTGGATTTTTTTTCTATATAAAATTTCTTTATGTTAAAGCTCATTTTATTATAATTTGGGTATGAAAATGAATAATACACATAAATGTATGTATTTGTGTGTATGAAAAGAAAAAAATTAACAGTTAAATGACCCCAAGCAAAAGCATTTATACAGTTTTTATGGACAGATGGAGTTAATATCCTTAATATGTGGAAAAGACAATCACTTTATAAAAAGGGAGGAGGGGTTTTAGGAAAACTCACAAAAGAATAGTGACTTCCAATGAGCAGATGAAAAAAAATGTTTAGACTTATTAAAATTAAAGGAATGCAAATTCAAATGACAAAATACTATTTTCACTTATAAACTGTCAGAGAAGCGATTTCTAGTAAAGAAAATTCCCCCAGAGCTTCAGAAAGAATATTCAGGCATTGTTGATAGAGCTATAAATTGGTACAAACTCTTTGAAGGGTACTTTGTCACTCTGTACAAAAAAAGCCCTAAAAATATACATAACTTTTTTTTTTTTGCTGTACGCTGGTATCTCACTGCTGTGGCCTCTCCTGTTGCAGAGCACAAGCTCCGGACGCGCAGGCTCAGCGGCCATGGCTCACGGGCCCAGCCGCTCCGCGGCACGTGGGATCCTCCCGGACCAGGGCACGAACCCGTGTCCCCTGCATCAGCAGGCGGATTCTCAGCCACTGCACCACCAGGGAAGCCCTGTACATAACTTTTGGCTTCGAAAATAATCATGAACAAGAGTAAAGATTTTTTTCTACTGCAGCAGTCTTTATAATAGTAAAACAAATAAACAATAACAACCTGGAAATCACCTAAATATTCTAAAGGAAAAATTGAGTGCATAAATTATATAAATTCCGCATATTGGGATGTATAATGGAATGCTATTCAGGCCATTCACATAATACTTTAGGCAACTATTTCAGGTATAGTTGTTGTCATAATAAAATTGTTTCAAGTTATTAGTTGGTTGGGGGTTTTTTCCCTTTAGTGCCTGTCCTTCCCAATCTTTCCACAGCTGGCCTTTGAGCCTGTCTCCTTCTGTTTCTCATTCATGTTCTTTTCCTGCCACTCCTCAGTTCTAAAAGCCAGCCTTGCCTGTGACCGGGGCCTCACACATGCTGGGTTCTCTCTGCCCAGAATGCCTTCACCTCTCTTCTTCATCTGACTAACATCTGTGTACCTTGCAACACCTAGATCAAGAGAAAGCCATCCTGACTCCCTCAGACCGATTAGAGTTTTGTTCTCTGGGTCCCACAAGCAATTTTTCCTAGTTCTATTTTAATACTTGACGTCTGTAAATTGTCTGTCTACACTGTTATCTCCCCAACCAGACTATGAGCTCCCAAGGGTTAAGACTGGGTTTTATTTTTTTCTGAATTCCCAGTGCCTAGCATAGTTCTTCACATTTAATAAATACTCAGTAAAGCTTGTGATTTAAAAAAGCACAACTTGAAACAGTATTGAATCATAACCTATAACTAGAGATAGCTGATTGCACTGAGGTTCCACCAAACCGTGTGTGTGAAAGAAAGTGTGTGTGTGTGTGTGTGTTTGTATAAATAATTCGGAGAGATCATTGTATCAAATATGAAGCAAAGAAACATAACCACATAATTCTTAACTTACAGTTCTCAGAAGTCCTCTCAAAGGTCGATGCTTTGTTTCCTCTAAGAGATTATAACTTCTTACAGAGTAATAGAAATGTACGTATAA
Source organism: Neophocaena asiaeorientalis asiaeorientalis (assembly GCF_003031525.2). Lineage (NCBI taxonomy): Eukaryota > Metazoa > Chordata > Mammalia > Artiodactyla > Phocoenidae > Neophocaena > Neophocaena asiaeorientalis. The sequence continues at coordinate 248,798 of NW_020172644.1, forward strand.
AATTTTAAAAAATCAAAATAAATTTATTATCTTGTATTTTCTTAGATTCACAAAACTCCCCAAATAGTATTATATATAATGTAATATATATGTTAATAATATATTTTAAATACATATTAATAAGCACTTCAATCAAGCTTCAAAACACACAGGGCCCCCAACCTCTCAAATGTTTCCCATTAGCTCCTGATCTCTATTTCATAACAGAGACTCATTACCCTCATTGCCAGAACACATAGATATTTGTGCAGGTCTAAAAAAGTAAAGGTATGTATTTTGGTGTGACAAACTTGGCTTTGAGTTTGGATTCTGTCTCTTATAATCTGTGACATTAGGCAAGTTACCTCTCCAAACCTCATGGGTTGTTTTGTGTGTGTATGTGTGTGTCTAGTGGGGTAGAGGCTCTAAATGCAGTATAAAACACTCATTACTGGGTCTGGGAACTAAATGAGTGAGAAACAATATTGGGTATTATTTTTTCCTTAATCTGAAATTCCCATTAGGATTACTTTTTCATTTGCAGGCTTTTATACCTATCACACATTTGATCTTCACAAATACAACGTGGAGCAGCAAGACCACATTACACCTATGTTACAGTTAAGGAAAATAAGACCCAGAGAAGTTTAGTTCTATGACCCTGGTCACGTGGCTAGTAATCAACGTTTTCAGAGCCCTTGTCAAGCACTTTCTGCTGAATTATACTACTGTGGAACTTTATTAAAATTCCCAGGTGTTTTCTAATTCTGACTAAAAAGCACTCTTTTCTTTCCTTTTCTTTTCTGACTCTGGAGCTTGATTTCCCTCCACCTGCTTTTACTCGTTTGCTCAGATGAACTGAAGACCATGAATAACATGAAATAAATGCTTCAATGTGTAACCAGACTAGATCATGTGAAATGCTAAATTAAATTCCTAGGAAGTTATGGGTCTGCCACTAATGTGCCATTACTCTACCCCTTCTGATGTTTATCACAGGCTGCACTCCCGAGGATCAAATATATGTCATAGCACACTGTAAATGATAAGGGCCATGGCATACAAATGTCAAGGATCATTACCTGCAGCACACCACCTGGCCACAGCATTTGTAATTAGCTTACAGGTATTTCCTCCTCCTCTACCTCCATATATAACTGGAAAAGAAGCTAAGGACCCATCTTACTCATAAGAGAATATAGTTTTAATACAGTATAATTGATACTTTAGCTCAGATTTTTAATCTAAAACCCTAGACGTTGGAATTTCCCTGGTGGCACAGTGGTTAAGAATCCGCCTGCTGATGCAGGGGTCACAGGTTCGAGCCCTCGTCCGGGAAGATCCCACATGCCGCGGAGCAACAAAGCCCATGTGCCACAACTACTGAGCCCACGTGCCACAACTACTGAAACCCATGCACCTAGAGTCCATGCTCCGCAACACAGACAAGCCACTGCAGTGAGAAGCTCACGTGCCACAAGAAGAGCAGCCCCCACTTGCCGCAGCTAGAGAAAGACGCACACAGCAGCAAAGACCCAACACAGACAAAAATAAATTTATAAAACATATATATATAAAAAAAAATAAAACCCTAGACCTTGCTTTCCACACTATACCCTAGCAAAGGTTTAAAAAGTCTCTCTCCAGCTTCCAGACAAAATTGAGAGGGTAATAAATCTCTAAAGAGAATTGGGCCTTTTCCAAATAAACATACTAAACCAATATGCAAAGGTCCAAAACAGTCTTAAAGCTGACCAACTAAAAGGACAGGAGTTTTAGTTACACAAAACAAATCAATAGGCTGAAATTCAGATATTCTATCTTATATAGATCTTGATCCAAGTTCTATTTTCATATTAAATGTAGACTGAGGGCTTCCCTGGTGGCACAGTGGTTGGGAGTCTGCCTGCTGATGCAGGGGACACGGGTTCGTGCCCCGGTCTGGGAAGATCCCACATGCCGTGGAGCAGCTGGGACTGATCTGCTTCTTTTCGATTTTATTTCCTATCTTTCCTCTACATAAATCTTTGTAGAGCTGAACCAGTCTACTCTCTCTTAAATAAGTCCCCACATTTATTTTGGCCTGCTAGCAAAAGTATTATTGGATTTTCCTAAACTTCTGTAACTACCTCATCCTCTGATAATTTATCAGCACTTACTGTCTGTAGCAAGTATATAACTCTTACATATATATAATATTTATGTATAACACTTATTATACAGTTATCTATATTTTATTTATATACTCTATTTCTCAGTAGTTATATCATCAACATCTTGAAGTCAGAGGCTATATCATATGCTTGCTTTTATTCTCAGAACCTAGCACATGTACTACAAATAGTGGGCATGAAATAAGAATGATGATTGTTGATGATTTGAAGAAGTTGCCAGAAATAGGGAAAAAATGTTAGAAATGGGCTTTTTCTTACACAGGAACTTTTTTTAAAAAGGATTATTTTTCTCATTTTCAAGCCATTTTTGGCTTCACCAAAATAATAGGGAGCATAGAGAAGCAAGTTTTGAAGAACACATTGGTTTTTAGTTGACAACTTATTGATACCATATTACTTAAAGTTATTCCAGATGTTTTTGACCCTCATATTTACAAGTATCTCAGTACTTCACAAACTTTCATTAAGATTTAAGATAGTTATGAAGCTGTAATCTTTTTTGTAAAATGTTGATTATTAAAGGTAATAGGGGGCTTCCCTGGTGGCGCAGTGGTTGAGAGTCTGCCTGCCGATGCAGGGGACACGGGTTCGTGCCCCAGTCCGGGAAGATCCCACATGCCGCGGAGTGGGTGGGCCCGTGAGCCATGGCTGCTGAGCCTGCGCGTCCGGAGCCTGTGCTCCGCAGTGGGGGAGGCCACAAGAGTGAGAGGCCCACGTACCGCAAAAAAAAAAAAAAAAAAGGTGATAAATGCTCATGATAAACAACACACAAACATTACAAAACTATATAAAGTGAAAAATGAGTCCTCCATTCCCCATTATTCTAGTCCCATGACCCAGCAGTAAACTACCATAAACTGTTTCTTATTTGTCCTTCCAGAATTCTTAGCACACATATCTACAGATATAAGTATAATTTAGGGATCGTGTTATATAGCCTACTTTTTTTCACTTTACAATATAGTGTGTTTCCATATCAGTACACATAAATCTACTTTGTTTCTTTAACTTTAATATAATACTTGATACCTACAAACAACTTATGTAACAAATATATAATAATTAAAACAAAATATGAGCCTATTTGAGATAATTGTAGATTCACTTGTAGTTGTAAGAAATAATACAGCAAGATTCCCTGTACACATTGCCCAGTCATCCTCCATGGTAACATTTTACAGTTATAGCATAATATCACAACCAGGATATTGACTTTGATACAATCTACCAATTCAGATTTCCCCAGTGTTATATAAGGGGAATCATATAGTATGTTACCTTTTGAGATTAACTTTTTGTTAAATTCCCAGTCAAGTTGTTGCATGCATCAATGGTTCATCCCTTTTATTGCAGAGTGGTCTAAGTTAGAATCTTAATACTATAAGCAGCAAGGTATTATCAGATGCCACAGCATCTTCTATCACAACATGTTTCAAGAAATCAAATCGAAGTGACTCTAAAAGTCAAGGATTGTGTTATGAAATTAATACAGGCCCAGCTTGTTTTCAGGAGTGTAATGGGAACTTTATGAATATGGTCCTGGGTGAGGGCCAGGACAGTCTTTCCAGTAGAAAATGTATAAAGTTCAAAAATACCATTCCATTTGTACGTGTTTAATCATTTGGTAACATGATTTAATTTGAACTTAAGAGACAAAAACAGCAACCTTAGGTTGAAGGAAACCCAGAAGACTTCTGACCTTCTTCTCTACTGGGATATCCTCCAGCTCACCCAGGGCAGAATGCCTGGTATATGAAGAGCCAATGTGAAAATCAGCTATCTGAGTAGGTCAAATGGGTAAGCACCCTTTTATGGACTCGCTCTAGTGTTTGAAACAACTTCCTGTTTAAGGACAGGGAGTATCTTAGTGTATTAAGATAATATTGCCCCTTCGGAGCAGTTATCAAACTGTGAAAGAAAAGAAAGACTGAGGAAAACTACAAATTTAGGACACATTTAACCTCACAATTTCTGAAACAGCTATATAATGTGTTTCAGAAAATGTGAAATAATATGCTGTCAAAAAGCACTGTTCTAAAAGAGGAAACTAGAATAGAAAAAAAGTTTACAAATATATAAGAATTCTTCCATAACGGGGCTTCCCTGGTGGCGCAGTGGTTAAGAATCCGCCTGCCAATGCAGAAGACACGGGTTCGAGCCCTGGTCTGGGAAGACCCCACATGCCACGAAGCAACTAAGCCTGTGCGCCACAAGTACTGAGCCTGAGCTCTAGAGCCTGCGAGCCACAACTATTGGGCCCACATGCCGCAACTACTGAAGCCAGTATGCCTAGAACCCGTGCTCCGCAACAAGAGAAGCCACTGCAATGAGAAGCCCACGCACTGCGATAAAGAGTAGGCCCCTGCTCACCGCAACTAGAGAAAGCCCGCGCACAGCAACGGAGACCCAACACAGCCAAAAATAAATAAAATAAAATAAATTTATAAAAAAAAAAAAGAATTCTTCCATATCGGGGCTTTCCTGGTGGCACAGTGGTTGGGAATCTGCCTGCCAATGCAGGGGACACAGGTTTTAGCCTTGGTCCAGGAAGATCCCACATGCCGTGGAGCAACTAAGTCCATGTGCCACAACTACTGAGCCTGTGCTTTAGAGCCCGCGAGCCACACTACTGAGGCTGTGCACCACAACTGCGGAAGCCCGCGTGCCTAGAGCCCATGCTTCGCAACAAGAGAAGCCACCGCTACGAGAAGCCCGCACAAGGCAGCAAGGAGTAGCTCCCGCTCACCGCAACTAGAGAAAAACCCGCGTGTAGCAGCGAAGACCCAACGCAGCCAAAAACAATAAATAAAATTAAATAAAATAAATTTATTTTTTTTAAAAAAAGAATTTTTCCATATAATAGAATTTTTTTCCTTAGCAATGTTAGTTCTTAGGAGGGAATACAAGCACAGGAAATCAAGTTAGACATAGGTTTATAGATGGGACAATGTGCATTTGACCTTTTATTTTCTTTTTATCAATTAAAATGTGATCTAAGGATCTGTAAATAGAAGTAGAATGTTCATAGGCAACTAGGAAAATTTGAATAGCAAATTTCATTGGTTTGCAGATGGCACGTAAATATGACTGTTAAAATAAATCAGAAAGAACGGGAGAGAAATGGAGAGTAGTTTATTTCAGTGACAAAGAAAATAATGTGTGGATCTCCAAACTAAACAATTATTTTCCTATTTCTGCAAAAATGCTTATATGTTAGCTTCTAAGATAAATACCTCTAGTTTTTCAATTTGACACGCAAGCAAATTTCAGTTTGTGTCCTTGAAATACTTTCTTCACTTATATGCATCTTTTTTTTTTTTGCTAGGCCTTTTGGCTTGTGGGATCTTAGTTTCCCTACCAGGGATTGTACCTGGGCCCTTGGCAGTGAAAGCAAGGAGTCCTAACCACTGGTTGGCCAGGGAATTCCCTACATCCTTTTTTTTTTTTTTTTTTTAACAGTGCAAAAGGGGATATGGAGAATAATAATGAAAGACTAGAATGAGGATAAAACATCCTTTATAGGTCAACTATTCAGGCCCAGTAAGCATCTCTAACTCAGCATGTCCACAACCACCTTGGCTGCTTCTCTGTGTTCTCATAGTGAAATCGCAGAGATTCAGGGATTATCCCAATCTCCTTCCTCTTTTTGTCTAATCATCCCCACATCAGATATTAAATTCCCTTTATACCAATTTATTTTGTATCAGTTCCCTTCTCTTTCTTCACAGTTGCCATAATCTCAATTCAGGCTCTCACTGCTTTTTTTTTTTCCCTGTCTTACTGCAGGGATTTCTTTTTTTTTTTGTGGTACGCGGGCCTCTCCCTGTTGTAGCCTCTCCCGTTGCAGAGCACAGGCTCCGGACGCACAGGCTCAGCGGCCATGGCTCATGGGCCCAGACGCTCTGCAGCATGTGGGATCTTCCCGGACCGGGGCACGAGCCTGTGTCCCCTGCATCGGCAGGCGGACTCTCAACCATTGCGCCACCAGGGAAGCCCTACTGCAGGGATTTCTTGACTGGTCTCTCCCACTTCAATCCTGTGATCTATCCTGGAATGATCTTTCTAAAATGAATGTTTAATCAGGGGGCACATCTGCTTCCACTTCTTCAAAGGTTCTGCATAGTATTCAGGATAAACTCTAAACTCCTTAGTTCAATGCACAATCTGGCCCCTGCCTGTGGCTCTTGCATTATCATCTACCATTCCTACACACTACACACTGCACACTGCACACATTTTTCACCATCTTGCCTTCAGACATCCTGCCCCCAGTAACTCAAATGCTCTTCCCCTCTTTAAAACACAGCTTAAGGTCCTTTTTTGGGTTCTGCTACCCCTACTCCACCATCAGTTTAATTTAAATTCCTCTGTCTTGGGGACTTCCCTGGTGGTCCAGCAGTTAGGACTCTGTGCTCCCAATGCAGGGGACCTGGGTTCAATCCCTGGCTGGGGAACTAGAGCCTGAATGCTGCAACTAAGACCTGGCACAGCCAAATAGATAAATAAATAAATAATTTTTAAAAAGATAAATAAATTCCTCTGTCTTATGCTCTCATTTTACCTGTGTTACTCCTTCATTAATTCAACAAATATTTGAGTGTCTACCATGTGCCAGGCATTATATTATATTGTCACAATGTGGTGATGATTTATGTCTCGCCTCCTGGCTTGAATGTAAACTCCTTGGATACTGGGTTCAATTTGAATACAGTGTCTAGTGGGTGGATGGGTGGATGGATGGATGGAGATATTTAAGGATGGCTGACAGTATTCCTTATAAGCAACAAAAATATTTTTATATTAATCATTTTATGTAGAAAAATTTCTAAGACATATTATAACCTCCCTGCCTTCTAAAAAATTACTAAGACTGTTTGACTCTTCTAAATGACTCCTTATTACTATTCTTTGAAGTAGTTTTTTTCTATATTTTTCTGTTCGCTTCCTTGCTGACATGAAATCACTTGTCGCTTATTACTGTTGTCCATATGCCACCTGAGTCAGCTGTTCTTCCTCTAATACGATTCTGATCTGTTACAAGTTTGGGAGACACATCATGAAAATTGCTCTAACTGTATGCAAAACACAAGTAGATTCAGAATGAGGTCCTGGACACTGTCTTATAAGAATGGTCATGAACTCTAGGGCAGTAGTCTTAATGACAATTATATTTGCCTAACAGAATACTTTCCTTACTTCATGATTCTTTGGGCTCTGGATAGGAATGGTATTAATGTATAAGATTTAGTACCGTTTCAGAAACTAAATCTGTACCCCAGCAGTCCAGTGGTTAAGACTCTGCTTTCCAATACAGGGGGCACTGGTTCGATCCCTGGTTGGCGAACTAAGGTCCCACATGCCGCAGGGTGCAGCCAAAAATTAAAAGAGAAGAAAAGAAACAAAAATCTACCAAATAGAAATAAATATTTGAACATATACCAAATTAGGAAATAGTGGTAAGATATGGTATTTTAAAAAGACATATCACAAAATCAATTTGATTTAAATATCTGACACAGTCTATGTTCTCTTCAATATATGGTGAACTGAAAAGAGCATGGGCTTTGGAAACAGATAAATTCAGGCCCAAATCCTTGTTCATTCTTTGGATGACTTAGCTATTCTCCCTTGATGTCATCTATAAGATCCCTAGGCTGGAAAATGGTGATAAAAACACTCTTCTTACTGAGTTGTTAGCAAATAGATTAAGATAATAATTTAAATAGTCAACAGCAATGTACATTTAAAAATTTGTTGAGAGAGTAGCTCTCATGTTAAGTGGACTTAACAGTAAAATAAAAAAGTTTTTAAAAGATAATATTTAAGAGCAGTTACCTATTTGGCATTTCCTTTTGCAAAAATGAGCACCTTCAAAATAAGATAGTGGTAACATCAGTAATTAGAAAAAGAAAGCTAAAGTCTCAGCAAAATGATAGATCATTAATGTTTTACTGTAAAACATCTTGTAACTCCTTGCAAATGTATGCTCTCAGTGCCTCTTTCAAGCAACCTTGTGACCTTTGCTAACTCATGATTACAGCCTTAGCCTCCTGTCAGGAGATCTCCCCTCCTCTACTCTTCCCCTACAGACCACCAGGCCATTCTTGGAGAGGGTTTTGTTTTATAAACTCTGAAGCTGTGCTAAGCACTTCATAACTAATAACATTTAATCACACGAGACAGGTCTTTTTTTTAATGTTATCTTTATTTTTTTAGTGAGGTATAATTGACAACATTGTATTAATTTGAGGTATACAACATGCTTTCAATATTTGTATTACTGCAAAATGATCACAAGTCTAGTTAACATCCACCACTATACATAGTTACAAAATTTCTTTTTCTTGTGAGAACTTTTAAGATCTAATCTCTTAGCAACTTTCAAATATGCAATACAGTATTATTAACTATAGTCCCCATGCTATCCATTACATCCCCAGCACTTATTTATTTTATAACTGGAAGTTTGTACCTTTTGACCTCCCTTTACCCATTTCACCCATCTCCCCACCCTCCAGACCTTACCGTTCTTACACACACTTTACAGCTAGGAAAACTGAGGCAGAAGTTTAAGCCTGAGTTGTTCAACACAGTAGCCACTAGCCCATGTAACATCTGAGCACTTGAAATGTAGCTTGTGTCAACTGAGATGTAGGGGTGAAGCACATATAAGATTTCAAAGACTTAGCACAAATTAAACGATTGTAAACTATCTCATTAATATTAGTTTACATTAGGGAATTCCCTGGCGGTCCAGTGATTAGGAATCTGCACTTCCACTGCAGAGGGCATGGGTTCGAGCCCTCTTCAGGGAACTAAGATCCTGCAAGCCACACAGTGCGGCCAATAAATAAACAAATAAATGTAAAAGTTTACATTGATTGCATGTTGAAGTAACATTTCGTGTATATTGGCATAAGTGAAATACGTTATTAAAGTTGATTTCATTTGTTTCTTTTACTTTCTTTAACATGGCTACTAGAAAATTTTAAATTGCTTATGTGTCTCCTATTATGCTTCTATGGGACAACTCTGGTTTAAGCAAGTTGCCCCAGATCACCCTGGTGGTGTCAGAGGCAGGGTTAGAACCAGGTGGTCTGGTTCCAGAGCAAGAGCTCTTCATCGCTGGGCTCTAAATATGCACACAGCACTTAGTGCTCCCGGGCATATACTGGTAGCACAAATTCAGTGAATGCAGGTTTCCTTCTATGTTCGCTAATGACATATCCCTTTTCCTGCACCTCTGCTTCCTTCTAAAGTACTTAAAAGATAGTATATGATTTAATTTCTATAATAAGCCTATTAATTGCCTGCTATCATTATCCCCATTTTATAGACAAGGATATTGCAGTTGAGAGAGGTTAAGTCCCTTGGCCAAGATCACAAAGCCAATGAGGAGTTAAACTATCTCAGAATATGTACATTAACAAGGATCATAATATTCAGTCCATCTGAACTGCCTGAGACAACTGTATGGAGCATGCTCTGTGGAACCAGTATTTCTAGGTAATTGTTAAGACAATCTGCTATCAGGAGGTTGAAATCAAGTTTCAAGTCCCCGGTAGTCATATTCACAGAGACAAAACCTCAGAAAAGTATCAAGCAATAGCTGCTGCCATATTTCTTCTGTCATAAGCTATACATCATTTTCAGTATGAATTAATGCTAACCAATACGTTAATTTTTATTTATTTATTTATTTCCCGGTATGCGGGCCTCTCACTGTTGTGGCCTCTCCCGTTCCGGAGCACAGGCTCCGGACGCGCAGGCTCAGCGACCGTGGCTCACGGGCCCAGCCGCTCCGCGGCACGTGGAATCTTCCCGGACCGGGGCACGAACCCGTGTCCCCTGCAACAGCAGGCGGACTCTCAACCACTGCGCCACCAGGGAAGCCCATCAATAATCTTTTAACAGTTAGTAATTGTGTTTTCATTTTCAAAAAATTAATTTTGTGTCTAGCAGTAAAAAAAACAACAAGAAAATCCCTTGCGTCAATGGAGCTTACATTCTAGCCGGGGGATAGGAGGGGAGATAGATGTTACAAATGAATATGTATTATTTCAGGTGGTTAAAGGGGCTATGAAGAAAAACAAAGCAGAGTAAAGGCACAGAGAATGACAGGAGAGTGATGGATGGAAATGGTGCTATTTTTAGTAGGAGAATCTGGGAAGTCCTCTTTGATATGCTGACATTTACACAGGGGCCTAAATGAAGTGATGCATGCTTTGCAGTTATTCTGGGGAAAGAATTCCAGGCAGAGGGAAAGGCAGGGGCAGAGGACCTAAGGTAGGAGCAAAAAGCTAATATGGCTAGAACGGAGTGAACAAGGGTAGATCATGAGGTTAGAGAGATGTGGAGTGGGGGCAGATGCAGAGTCTGACAGGCCGCTGTAAGGACTTTTGACTTCATTTTGATTGACACTGAAAGTCATTGGAGATTTTAGAGCAGAAGAGTGAGAAATTCTGAGTCACACTTTTACTGTTTTATGGAGAATAGATTGTAGGCAGCAAAAATGAAAGTAGGGGTGTCCGTCAAGAGGCTATTGCAATTGCCTAGTTGTGCAAGTTTGGTAGCTTAGACTAGGATGGTACCAGCGTAGGTGATGAAAAAGGTCAGATGTGGGTTATTTATGGAGGTAAGGCCGACAAAATCTGGTTGGATGTGAGATGTGGGAAAAAGATAGCAGTTAAACTGTCCTGAATGCATAGGACTTTGTTTTCTTTCATTCATTCATTCACTCGTCCTTTCATAGGCTCTGAACTCTGCCACTTGTCCTGTGCCCAAACCCAAACTCGTGCTCATACGGAGTAACCCCTCTTGCTCTTGGGTTTTTGTTTTGTTTTGTTTTTTATTTATTTTTGGCTGCTTTGGGTCTTCGTGGCTGCGCCCGGGCTTTCTCTAGTTGTGGTGAGCGGGGGCTACTCTTCCTCACCGTGCGCGGGCTTCTCATTGCGGTGGCTTCTCTTGTTGCGGAGCACGGGCTCTAGGTGCATGGGCTTCAGTAGTTGTGGCTCGCGGGCTCTAGAGTGCAGGCTCAGTAGTTGTGGCGCACAGGCTTAGTTGCTCCGCGGCATGTGGGATCTTCCCAGACCAGGGCTCGAACCCGTGTCCCCTGCATTGACAGGAGGATTCTTAACCACTGTGCCACCAGGGAAGGCCTCTTGGGTTGTTTTTTGAGTGTTCTTTTTTTTTTTTTTAGATAATTTTTCCCTTTTAAAAGCAAATTACAGGGCTTCCCTGGTGGCTCAGTGGTTGAGAGTCCGCCTGCCAACGCAGGGGACATGGGTTCGTGCCCCAGTCCGGGAAGATCCCACATGCCACGAACAGGCTGGGCCCGTGAGCCACGGCTGCTGAGCCTGCGTGTCCAGAAGCCTGTGCTCCACAACGGGAGAAGCCACAAAAGTGAGAGGCCTGCGAAAAAAAAAAAAAAAAAAAACTTAAAAGCAAACTACATCTATAAAAAAAATTTTTTTTGAAGAATATAGGGGGAAAATCAACCTAATTTCATCTCCCTAAATCTAATTTTAATATTTTGTATATTCTTTTCCTAGTACTTTGCAAAATGCCCACATATTTTTACATAATGACATTATTGGGAATAACCTATCATCTGTATTGCATATTCAACTTTGCCTTTTGTCTACATGGTATTCAAAAGTAGCATTTATAATTGTTGTATAATGCAGAGTATATATATTACTATTTCAGTCACTTACAGTTTCTTCTAATTCTTCCTTATTATAAATAGCCCTGAAGGAACGTTCCTATTTTGGGATTATAATATTAGGTCAAGTTTTCAGATTTGGATTGCTAGGTCAAAAATAATGAATATTTTGTCTAATATATTAAAATTCATTTAACATTTATCTCTCTATTCAGTATCTGTATAAGACCAAAATTAAACTGAACTTGGTGAACATAAAAATTTTAAAAAGCTTCTAAATTTTCAGTGAAAGATCCCAATCTTTCTCAAATTGATTAATATATGAAAAGGAGTTACTTTTAAATTTGTATCACTATGGCTTTTCTGTTTATTTCAAATGTAACATACTTACTTTAAAATTTTTAGAAATGCTGAAAGATAGAAGTAGGAAAAACACTTTACTCATGTCCCATCCTCAAAGTCACTGATAGACTATTAGTGGTTTTCCTTCCAGTCTTTTTTTAATGCTTAGATTATTTTTATTTTTTAAAAAACTTATTTGTACTCCTACTATAAATACAATTTCACATTCCAATTTATTCAACATTTTTCCACATAATTAAAGTTTTCATAAATATACTTTTTTTTTAGGTTATTTTATTTTATTTTATTTTTTAACATCTTTATTGGGGTATAATTGCTTTACAATGGTGTGTTAGTTTCTGCTTTACAACAAAGTGAATCAGTTATACATATACATATGTTCCCATATCTCTTCCCTCTTGCGTCTCCCTCCCTCCCACCCTCCCTATCCCACCCCTCCAGGCAGTCACAAAGCACGGAGCTGATATCCCTGTGCTATGCGGCTGCTTCCCACTGGGTATCTACCTTACGTTTGGTAGTGTATATATGTCCATGCCTCTCTCTCGCTTTGCATAAATATACTTTTTAAAAAATGTTTATTTATTTATTTATTTTGGCCATGCAGCTTGTGGGATCTTAGTTTCCTGACTAGGGATTGAACCTGGGCCCCAGCAGTGAAAGCACCAAGTCCTAACCACTGGACCACCAGGGAATTCCCATCGCAACATACTTTTTTATTTTTTTATTTTATTTATTTATTTTGCGGTAAACGGGCCTCTCACTGTTGTGGCCTCTCCCGTTGCGGAGCACAGGCTCCGGACGCACAGGCTCAGCGGCCGTGGCTCACGGGCCCAGCTGCTCCGCGGCGTGTGGGATCCTCCCGGACCAGGGAACGAACCCATGTCCCCTGCATCGGCAGGCGGACTCTCAACCACTGCGCCACCAGGGAAGCCCCAACATACTTTCTTAATGACTGTAATGTTCTGTGGAATTTACTTGGATATTAGTACGATCTATCTTTGACTATTGTTAACCCAACCATCAGAGTTTAATCAGGTTGACCTGTCAAGCTAAGTGGTTTTAGCCCTTCCTTAGCACACCATTAGGGTCCACTGAACAAATTTTCCCAAAAGTAGGCTTATAGACATCTCCATGCTAGACCCTCTACAGATTTTCCTTAACTCTTCACCTATTATTTTTAGTTTCTTTAATTCTATCTTGGTGCTACATCTGTCCTTATATAGCCTTTCCAATTTATATATTGTTTTCCACTTTTAAATATATTGGTAAGTCATCATATATGCATATTTTAAAATGAAATGTAATCTTCATCTCCTTTATTAAAGAAGCAATACCTGTTTACTAAAGAGCATCATAAAATATACAAGGAAAAAAAAGGAAAAAGAAATCCAAGAGATGTATTCCAAGCAACAACGTTAATTCCTGGCATATACCGTACTACATCTTTTTTTTTTTTTAATGTATGTATATATACCCCTTGCACTTCACCTGCACTTGTCTGTGTTATTTATCATCAACAATGGAGAATAACCTAATTTTTCATCTTGGAGGAATAAAAGCTGCCTCCTTGAGCTGAAGTTTCATATTGTTGTAATGTTTTTCTCAGAGGGATTTAGGAAGCCTCACCTATTCATTTCAGGGAACAGAAAACACAAAGTGAGAGAAGGTTGATGCTGGATATAAAAGAAAGTGGAAAAAATAAGTCAAGGTCAAAGAGGAAGGATGGGTTTCAGAGGCCCTGGATCCTCAGCTGCTGTTGCTTCTCATTTTGCACCTGGCCTCCTGCCGGACACCAGTGCCTGCCCTTAACCCTCCTCCTCCATCCTGCCCTTGAGGAGACACACATTAAGACATGGTAAGCCTAAACTCCCACTCTCCTGTTCTAACTGCATAATGCAAATGCCCATGACATTTAGGCTGGTACTGAGTGATCCCTTAGGGTTCCTAATGATCAGCATTGCTTTAGGCAACCTCCCTGGGTTTGGGCAACATTCTCACCTCAATAAAAGATCAAAGAGGGGCTTCCCTGGTGGCGCAGTGGTTGAGAGTACGCCTGCCGATGCAGGGGACACGGGTTCATGCCCCAGTCCGGGAAGATCCCACATGCCGCAGAGCTGCTGGGCCCGTGAGCCATGGCCGCTGAGCCTGCACGTCCGGAGCCTGTGCTCTGCAACCGGAGAGGTCAAAACAGTGAGAGGCCCGCGTACCGCAAAAAAAAAAAAAAAGATCAAAGAGATCTGTCTTGCCATAGGGATACACAATTTAAAGAGTTCACTTATGTTTAATGTTCCACGAATAATGAAACTATATGTGGACTGTATGCTTGATATTTATATGCTATTTTACAAAATGTTATCATTTGTTCTGGTAAAACGTGGGCTTTGATGTCAGATAAACTTGAAATCTTACTCCTGACTTTGCCACTTATTAATTATGGGAACTTCATTAAGCAATTTTTAATTCTCTAAAGTTCAATTTCTTTAGACGAATTGAAGCTAATAGTACCCAACTGCAAATTTAAGTGCTAAATGAAATAATATATTCAAAAAGACTAATAGAGTGCCAGGCAGATAGTTTTTTTAAACCTTTATTTCTTAGCACAGCTAGAATGGTGTCTCATGTATATTCGTTGCAACTGAATTAAATAGATGAGCACGTATATACATGAGTTTAATTCTTTGCCAGCATAGACATCTGAGAAGTTTTGCAAGGGAGAGAGAAATCTCCTTGGCCCTTCAATGTCACAAAATGGTGCCCAGCATTGCCACTCATATGTACATACCCCAGGTTATGAAGTCTACTTGGCTCCATGTCAAAGAAAAGAAAGGGGGTGAGAATTTAAGAGTGGCCAGTGGGACACAGATCCAGGAATTTTCTGCTGTGTTGTCATAGAGCCTGCACTACTGAATTGACAGCAGAGCCACACAGGACTTTGCATTAGCCATCAACTTCAGGGACTCTCAATATAAATCTGGTTCAGGCAGAGAATTTAGAAAAGGAAGACGAGAGAAATAATGGTCCTGCCTCATCCTAGAAAGAACTTAGGATCCAACAGGAGAGAGAATATGAAATGCTAAGAGTTGGTCAGCATATTTTTATGATGAGTTAGCAATGATGGGTCCCCATCTAATGATGGGTTCCTACTAAGAATAATATTTCTGGAACAATGTAATTTGATACTTTTCTCTTTATTTCTTATTTTACCTCTTGTCACTAAAAGAAGACCTTCATTCTCACATCGCTAACGAAGTTCAGGGTACTACCTTGTTGGTCCTGTCTATAGATAGGGGAAGAGAGAAAATGAGGTGATTTCAGAAAGAAGATATCCCTTGCCCAAAAATATCTTCCTACCCCTGAAATTCTATTTCAGAATCTCCTTGTAAAATGCCTATCACAGTGCCAGCACATATTTATTAATTGTTCAATATATGATGGCTATTTCTATTACTATATAATATATATATAATATTACATATTATCTTTACTTTTTTTTTTTTTTGGCCATGTTGCGTGGCATGTGGGAATCTTACTTCCCTGACCAGGGATCCAACCTGGGCCCCCTCAGTGGAAGCGCAGATTCCTAACCACTGAACCACCAGGGAATTCCCTATTTTTACTTTATCTCTACAGTTTTGTAGTCTTGGAAGGGACAGTACTCTAAGATGTTTTAGATCACATCATTCTCCTCAAAACCCTCCAGTGGCTTCTCATCTCCCTTAGAATCAAAATAAAAAATTTTTACAGTGACCACCCCACCAAGGCCCTACATCATCTGACCTCCAGCTCCATGCTTACCCTCATATTCTACCACTCTTAACTACTCTGCAGCTGCTCTGCTGGCCTTCTTTTTGTACCTCAATATCCAAGGCACACTCCCACCTCAGCGACTTTGCATTTGATATTACTGGACTTAAAACCTAGACTCCCCCTATCTCACATCCTTCAGGTTCTTTGCTCAGATATCATCTTCACAATGAGATCAACCCTTCCTGGCTTTATTTTTCTCCATAGATGTGTCAAAATCCAAAATAGCACATATGCATTTATATATTGATTGTTATCTCTGTCCACTTATGCTCTCTCCAGAGCATAAGCTCAACAAGGGCAGATATATATTTTATTGCTGATGCTTAGCCATTAACAGCTACACAATAAATGTTTGCTGAAAGAATAAGTGAATAAGTCATATACCTTGCCATTTGAAATGGATTAGCTAAGAAAATATTTTCTAAAAGTACAATCATGAGAGGAAGCATGAGAATCAGATGGGACACACATGGAGGTAAAAGGCATGGAACAGGACAGTCTTGGAGGTCTGAAAATAAACTCGTCTACCTGATCATTTTGCAGAAAGCCAAGCCTTTTTGGTGGGCCAGAAACAATATTGCATTAATCCAGGCAATTGAAGAAAACCCAAACCTCATCTCAGAAATTCCACTGTATTAAAACTCTTTTGTGGCCATTTCTCATTCATGTTAATAGATCTCTCCTTTTCCTCTAAGAGCAGTAGAGGAAAAAAAAAATTCACTTCAAGGGACCGGAAGGGAATGACTTAACTAAATATAGACACATCGTACTATAAGAAATAAAGACTAGGCACCGGTCCGCACGGGGAAGCAGTAGGGACGGAGCCCGGCACCACCTCCTGGCTCTCCCTCCTGGGAAACCAGGAAAACAAGAACTAGCAAGAGCTTGACAAACGCCTGGCTTTGAACTGGAGACCATTCACCTGCCTATTGCTTCATTCCTGGAAATTTCATTGCAACAAAGTAAGGAAAAAAAATACCAAGAAAGAAAACAAAGAACAAAATACCCAAGAACTCCTAAAGAACAATACACCAGAAATACATCTACATGTGGAACAACTCCTACAGAACACCTACTGAACGCTGGCAGAAGACCTCAGACCTCCCAAAAGGCAAGAAACCCCCCACGTACCTGGCTGTGTGGATGAAAGGCTCCTGGAGCTGCAGCCAGGAGTCAGTGCTGTACACACAGATTGGCTGAATGGATACAAAAACAACACCCATATGTTTGCTGTCTACAAGAGACCCACTTCAGACCTAGAGACACATACAGACTGAAAGTAAGGGGATGGAAAAAGATATTTCATGCAAATGGAAAGCAAAAGAAAGCTGGAGTAGCAATTCTCATATCAGAGAAAATAGACTTTAAAATAAAGACTATTACAAGAGACAAAGAAGGACACTACACAATGATAAACGGATCGATCCAAGAAGAAGATATAACAATGGTAAATATTTATGCACCCAACACAGGAGCACCTCAATAGATAAGGCAAGAAAGACTAGGTTCTGCCAAAATTAGATCCTATCAACAAGGAACACATTATGTTATTCCTGGTTTCAACCTTGAGATAGGAAAGTTTAAGAAACTAAGATTTGCAATTCTCTATTTTCATATAATAATTAGAAATTTAAATGATCTGGTATTTGGACCATCTTTTCCAATCGCAAACTAGATATTTAAAGGCAGGGGCTACGTGACTCCAGACAAAAATACTCTGTATCATATTGGGAGCCATGTATGCCTTCCCAGCAGCTGCAAGAACATTTGTCATGTGGTGACAGCATTCTTCTCACTTCTGATAGCACGCACACTCTCAAACCAGTACTCATGGCCTCTTCTAGTCTTTGTGAAGTCAATTTTCAATAACTCTTTCAGATTAGAACAATGTAAGAAAGGTCTTAAGTCCCCTACTACTTTTTCAAACCGTTTCAAAATTAAGAATGAGGTCAGTAGAGACTATATTTCAATGATATGCAGTTTGGGGCCAGAGGTGTAGTGAAACCAAACACTTCTTTGGCCCTGTGCAGGGTCTCACAACTCTAGGATTAAACATCAGCTTTGGATGCCAACTAAATCAGAGTCATCCAAAACTTGCTCTGGAAAACTTTTAATTATAGCTCTTTCTTTCTTGGCATAGGTAAGGTAGGAAGCAGTGATGGAAAGAAACGCTATTTAGAGGATGGTAGTCTTTTTTACTTAGAGGGTTTAGGGGAAGAAAAATTAAGTATAAATGAAGAGGGGTTATGTTGGAAGCAGACAATAGGTTACCTCACAAGGGAATACGATGTGGGGTTTAAGCAAGTAGAAGCAGCCAAATGATATGCAAAAATGTATTGTATGGGATAGTAATACACTTCCATGTATAATCATGAGATAATCTCGAGAACAGTGGTCCTAAAGTGTGGTCCCTGGACCAGCTGCATCAGCATCACCTGGGAACTTGTTCAAGATGCAAAGTGTCAGTCCCACCCCAGACTTACTGAATCAGAAACCCTGCGGGTAGAGTGCAGCAAGCTTACCCAGCCCCCCAAGGATTCTCCTGCACAGTAACGTCTGAGAATGATTGAACTAGTGAATCTCAAGCCCTGGTGCAGTAGTTCCGCAACCTTAATGAACATTAGGATCATCACCTGGTGATAGATCACAGCCTCTAATGCCCTGCCCAGAAGAGGCTCTTCATCAATTCTTGTGGGCTTGTGGATGAAAGGAAAGGTGGGAAAGGAGGAACATATTCACATATATCAAAGAAGAAGAACTTATCAGCTTCCATCACTCATCTCTCATGTTTTGGGTTTTGTTATACTCAAGCAAATTTACAAAGAGATACAAACTACTATGTATAATAAATAAGTAATAAGGACATATTGTACAGCACAGGGAAATATGGCCATTAGTTTACAGTGACTTTAAATGGAGTATAGTCTACACAAATATTGACTATGTTGTATATCTGAAACTAATAAAATATTATAAGTCAACTATACCTCAATTAAAAAAAAATTTACAGAAAATATTAATCTTTAACACCATTTACATTGTATGAAGTACACACAATATTTTACCTGAGTTGAAATCAGTGTATATGTACTAGTTTTGCAATATGATTTTAATTTTTTTATTTCTGCTTTGTGTTTATCTATTAAGGATTTGAGGCTACTGCTTCTTTTTCACTTGTTTTATGTACACACTTCCATGTATCAGTTTAGCCAATATGCTTTTTATTGTTATGCTTTACAGTCTTTCTGTGTGTTTCCTTTTCAGTGGCTTAAAAATAGAAAATAACTAACTCTGATTTTTACGACCAACAGTGGCAATAGCATTTGAATCTCCTGCAGAAAACAGCATTGAGTGCTAAATTCAACTCCAGTAACAGAGAAACAAAGAATCAGTCCCTGTTCTGTAGAGACAACAGTCAGTGAAGTAATTTAAGGAAATAAGTGAGAAGCACCACAGTACTTAAGTGATTAGAGAACGTGCAGTAAAGAAGTGATCAGAATGGGAAGGCTTCCAGAAGAAAGTTAAGTTTTGAATCAGCACTGAGAGGAAGTGATGGATATGATTGGCAGAGAGTGGGAAAGCCATTCCAGATTTAAAGAATGGCCTTTCCAAGGTCCAAAAGAGAGGAACTAGCAAGTCATATGCTGGGTGCTATCTGCCAATTAACTTGGCTTAAGAAGAAGGTCATGTTAGGGAATAACAAAAGTTGAGGTTGGAGAGTTGACAGTGAGCCCAGAATGCTAAACTCAGAGATACGGTAACCAGTAAACAGAGAATTCTGATAGATTTACAATGAGGTAGTGATGTGATAAAAACAATTAAAAAAGGTTCACATCCAAAATGAATACTGATATAGAAGTAAAATCCGTGGGTTTATATTGTTGGCAATATAAGCCATTTAAAGCAATAATTGTTGTGAATAAGACACATAATAATTATTTGCACTATTATGTCTTTCTCCTGTTTGTATACTTAATCTGCTTTAACAATTCCCTGCCCTATTCCCCCCCCACCCAAGCATCAAACAATGTACAATAATTCTAATGTAAATTTGTGCTGGAAAAAAATAACTTTTTTTTTTTTTTTTTTTAATTAATTAATTTATTTTTTGTCTGTGTTGGGTCTTCATTTCTGTGCAAGGGCTTTCTCTAGTTGCGGCAAGCGGGGGCCACTTTTCATCGTGGTGCGCGGGCCTCTCACTGTTGCAACCTCTCTTGTTGTGGAGCACAGCCTCCAGACGCGCAGGCTCAGTAGCTGTAGCTCACGGGCCTAGCTGCTCCTTGGCATATGGGATCTTCCCAGACCAGGGCTCGAACCTGTGTCCCCTGCATCGGCAGGCAGATTCTCAACCACTGCGCCACCAGGGAAGCCCAAAAATAACTTTTAATACACCAAATTTCTAGCATGAAAAAGGAGTTCAGGTTTTTTTGAACCAATCCTAACACTGTATTTCTGAACTACATTTCTGAACCTCCACTTGCCTTGAGCTGTAAAGGCTGTACCACTTAACCTTGGTCAAACCAGTGAAGTCTCTGCTTGCTATATGGTTTGCGTACAATGTCAGCTTCATTTAAGGCAACTGCATCTAGACTTGAATTTCACCATCTTTAACTGGAGCAGTAACAAGGCTGAAAATAGCTCTTAAAAATCTTGATATTTTTAAATATGTCAAAGATATTAAATAAAAGGGAAAATGTGATGCTATACTGTCTAGTACTAATCCTGAGTTTTACTGTTCTTTTTAATTTTGATATTCTACATGCATAAGAATTCATCTATAATTGAGCTCTAATTGTTCACTCTGGGGTCCACACAACTAAAGGATACTGTGGAGAATTTAAATCAAGAGCAGATTTGATGAATAACAAATCAGTGTAGGAATTTTGCCAAGACTTGATAGCCTGGAAGTGATGATGTCAAAGAGAAACTTTTCCAAACCTGTCTAGGACTCTAAGAGCTAGGGAGAGCGAAGTATTGAAAAGCAGAACCTGTAGATTTCATTCAACATGTGTTAAGGGTCAACACTAACTTTTGGCCAAAAGTATAGAGAAATGAGTTTTGCATTTTGGGAGAGTAAGTCATTGGGATGGCGAGAAAAAATGTGTAAGGATTTCCTACTTGATATAAACCAAAGAAAATCACTAGGTAGTTTCCTCACCAGCAGATGCACATCATTCTTGTATTTTCTTCTCTGTTCCCACTATTTCAGTTCCTCTTGTGGTTCTATGGGCCCATCAACTATGGTAGAGTCAGAAAATATGTACATTGACCTTAAATAGCAAACCATACACACTTAGAAAGAAGATAGGGAGAAAATGAGGGAGAGAGTGAAGAAAAGGAAGGAGAGGGAGGGGATTGAGAGTGTGACAACGATGTAATTAGTATGGAAATGTCTCCTTAATTGGGAAATGGGAATATGCTCTTCCCTGAGTTTTTTAAAATAAATTTATTTATTTTATTTCTGGCTCAGTTAGTTCTTCGTTGCTGCGTGTGGGCTTTCTCTAGTTGTGGGGAGTGGGGGCTACTCTACTGCGGTGTGCGGGCTTCTCATTGTGGTCGTTTCTCTTGTTATGGAGCACGGATTCTAGGTGCATGGGCTTCAGTAGTTGTGGTGCATGGGATCAGTAGTTGTGACTCATGGAGTCTAGAGTGCAGGCTCAGTAGTTGTGGCACATGGGCTTAGTTTCTCTGCAGCATGTGGGATCTTCCTGGACCAGGGTTCAAAACCGCGTCCCCTGCATTGGCAGGTGGATTCTTAACCACTGCACCACCAGGGGATCCTGTTCCCTGACATTTTTTTTTCCCCTGTCTTTTCTCCTCACATTCCTCTCTGAGTGTGGGCATGAAGCTACACTTAGCATTTAAAGATTCATTTGTTGAGAGGGCAGACAGCAGAAGCAAGAACTATAATCCTGCAGTCTGTGGAATAAAAACCACATTCACAGAAAGATAGACAAGAATGAAAAGGCAGAGGTCTATGTACCAGATGAAGGAACAAGATAAAACCCCCAGAAAACAACTAAATGAAGTGGAGATAGGCAACCTTCCAGAAAAAGAATTCAGAATAATGATAGTGAAGATGATCCAGGACCTCGGATAAAGAATGGAGGCAAAGATCGAGAAGATGAAAGAAATGTTTAACAAAGACCTAGAAGAATTAAAGAAAAAAAAACAGAGATGAACAATACAATAACTGAAATGAAAACTACACTAGAAGGAATCCATAGCAGAATAACTGAGGCGGAAGAACGGATAAGTGACCTGGAAGACAGAATGGTGGAATTCACTGCTGCAGAACAGAATAAAGAAAAAAGAATGAAAAGAAATGAAGACAGCCTAAGAGACCTCTGGGACAATATTAAATGCAACAACATTCACATTATAGGGGTCCCAGAAGGAGAAGAGAGAGAGCAAGGACGAGAGAAAATATTTGAAGAGATTATAGTCAAAAACTTCCCTAACATGGGAAAGGAAATAGCCACCCAAGTCCAGGAAGTACAGAGAGTCGCATACAGAATAAACCCAAGGAGAAACATGCCGAGACACACAGTAATCAAACTGGGAAAAATTAAAGACAGAGAAAAATTATTGAAAGCCGCAAGGGAAAAACAACAAATAACATACAAGGGAACTCCCATAAGGTTAACAGCTGATTTCTCAGCAGAAACTCTACAAGCCAGAAGGGAGTGGCATGATATATTTAAAGTGATGAAAGGGAAGAACCTACAACCAAGATTACTCTACCTGGCAAGGACCTCATTCAGATTACACAGAAAATC
This sequence comes from Neophocaena asiaeorientalis asiaeorientalis, assembly GCF_003031525.2. NCBI lineage: Eukaryota > Metazoa > Chordata > Mammalia > Artiodactyla > Phocoenidae > Neophocaena > Neophocaena asiaeorientalis. The sequence continues at coordinate 271,564 of NW_020172644.1, forward strand.
AAAAGCTTTACAGACAAGCAAAAGCGAAGAGAATTCAGCACCGCCAAACAAGCTCTACAACAAATGCTAAAGGAACTTCTCTAAGTGGGAAACATAAGAGAAGAAAAGGACCTACGAAAACAAACCCAAAACAATTAAGAAAATGGTCATAGGAACACATATATCGATAATTACCTTAAACGTAAATGGATTAAATGCTCCAACCAAAAGACACAGGCTCGCTGAATGGATACAAAAACAAGACCCATATATATTCTGTCTACAAGAGACCCACTTCAAACCTAGGGACACATACAGACTGAAAGAAAGGGGATGGAAAAAGATATTCCTTGCAAATAGAAATCAAAAGAAAGCTGGAGTAGCAATACTCATATCAGGTAAAAAACACTTTAAAATAAATAATGTTATAAGAGACAAGGAAGGACACTACATAATGATCAAGGGATCAATCCAAGAAGAAGATATAACAATTATAAATATATATGCTCCCAACATAGGAGCAACTCAATACATAAGGCAACTGCTAACAGCTATAAAAGAGGAAATTGACAGTAACACAATAATAGTGGGGGGCTTTAACACCTCAGTTACACCAATGGACAGATCAGCCAAAGAGAAAATTAATAAGGAAACACAAGCTTTAAATGACACAATAGGCCAGATAGATTGAATTGATATTTATAGGACATTCCAACCAAAAACAGCAGATTACACTTTCTTCTCAAGTGGGCACGGAACATTCTCCAGGATAGATCACATCTTGGGTCACAAATCAAGCCTCGGTAAATTTAAGAAAATTGAATAAATAAATATTCATTTGTCATATGACATGACCCTCATGTTCACTGGTGTCCACCTGAAGGAACAGGGACTGCTTCTAATAGTGGTAGAAAAATGGCTCTGTTGAGTTTCTTTTGTTTTGTGTTGTTTCATTTTGTTTTGTTTGCTTTTGGTCACACCACATTGCACGTGGGATCTTAGTTCCCCAACCAGGGATCAAACCCGTGCCCCCTTCAGTGGAAAGTGCTGAGTCCTAACCACTGGCCAGCCAGGGAATTCCCTGTTGAGCTTAAAGAACAAGTTTTTCCACTGAGGCATATTCGTGGGGGATTTTTTTCCCTAGGATAAATTTGATTATTAGTGGTGTTTCTCCTGTATTATGTTGATATACATTCTTGTATACCTAATTTGTTGAGAGTTTTATAGTGAAAGGATGTTGAATTTTGGTAAATTCTTTTCCTGCATATATTGAGATGACCAACATATCTTTCTTGATGCTTGCTATGCAGCAGGCACAGATCTAGGCACTGAAGAGATCTGGTTTGAAATCCCAGCTCTGCCATTTACTAGCTGTGCAGCCTTGGACAAGTTTCTTAATTTCTCTGAGCCTCAGTTTCCTCAAAGGTAAAATGTATCTATCTCATAGGATTGTTATGAGTGAATAAATGCATGTGCTTGTAACAGTGCCTGGCATAGTAAGCAGCTGTGAGTATTCTTTTATTGTTAATTCATACAGAAATGTATAATGTCAAAGGTGAAAATCCATACCCATCCCATACTGCATACATAACCAGTGTTAATAGTTTGGTTTATATGTGTCCTATTTTTATACACATTTCACATCTGAATGTATGTGCATAACTGTCTTACAGGAGTGGGCTTATTCTGGCCTTGAACTTGTTTTTTCACTTAAATATATTTATTTTATAATCAGAAAGAAATAAGTATATATATGTATATATGTACATATACAGAATTAAATTTACTATACATAAATTAAGCCCCTCCCATACATACTCATAATCAAATTTGGACAGGGTACTGACTTCCAGGCTGCCTTGAACCAAGCTGTATAGCTTCTGGTTAGAGAGGATAAATGTGTAATAGAGAATATGGTCCTTTGGTAAGCTGGTAAATGTATTTATTCATAGACAATTATTGACGTCAGCTTTTCTTCTTTAAAAATAATCTAAGAGGGCTTCCCTGGTGGCGCAGTGGTTGAGAGTCTGCCTGCCAATGAATAAATAAATTTATAAAAAAAAAATAATAATAATCTAAGAAATCTTGATATATGATATATTAAACCTGAGACTAATGCTAGATCCAACCAAACCAAAATATGTCCATAGAAGCAGAAAACAGTCCTGAGGGCTGATCTTAGGATCAGTGGGGAATGCAAGTGAATAGCATAATGTGATCAGAATCTTGCAGACAACTTATTCTTAGAAAAGCAGTGTGTTTAATCAGATTAGTAAAACACCGAACACACAACTGGGAAGAAAGAGCATGTCTGAGTATCCATGCTGGCATCGATAGTGAGCAACAGTTCAGCTGGTGCTCAGAAACAGGACAGGCATACTCAGAGCTCAGAAACATGTATAGTGTCTTAGAAATTTCTAATTAGGTGTTCCTTTCTTCCAGTTTCTCTTATTTCATTTTGAAGATGGAAAGTTAGATTCTTTAAAGTGGTAGGAGAGAGACATGCCCAGATTACTTCAGAATATGACACATATGTCAACTCATCAGGCATTCCAGTCAAGCCTGTGATGAAAGCAGTCCTGATGGAGAGCCACCCAGGAGCTCAGCTTACTCTGCAGCGACCTAACACCCAAGAGAGAGGATGATGCTGCGTCCAGTGGTACACCGACTGGAGGGACTGGATTCCATCAGGTCAGCACACACGTGTGCCTTTGGCTCTGGTCTAGTCAGTCATGGTCACAGTAGCGAAGTAGGTTTTTGACATGCATGGCACAAACCATATTAACTTTGCAGGAGGGGCAAAAAAGGCTTTTAGAAATATTTAGCAGGCCCTTACTTAGGACTGCATGGCCCAACCTCCTCTGTACTCCACCAGCTACCTGCCGTCAACACTTCCAGGAATTTAGCCTAAGCATACACAAAAACTTATAATAATCAAAAAATAGAAAACTAAATGTCAAGTAATGATGGATTGATTAATAAATTATGGCAGATGACATAATGGCACACCAGATAGCTATTAAAAATAAGGATGCTATTTTTAAGAGACTTGATGAGTGCTTACCATATGCCATGTATGTGCTAGATGGTAGATAATATTACTATCTCTATTTTTCAGATTAAAAAACCTGACCTGAAAGTAATATTTATTGACAGAAAAATCTTTACAGTATACTACTCAGTAAACATAGGAAGTTATGAAACAGTGTAATAATATGTATAGAATTCTGATGACTTCCTTTTCTTCTTTCCATATATATTTTCTAATATTTTTCCTCAGAATTTGTGTTATTTATGTATTTGAATTATAATAACAGGGGAAGAACTTTTTAATAAAAAATTTAAAGTTATTTTCAGTACTTGAGATAATTTAAAAATAAATATATTTTCATTCCTATATTTAGTCTTCCTTCCTTACCCTTTATCAAACATTTTTGCTTTTTTTTTTTTTTTTTTTAAATCTAGAGAAAGGGCAAATAAAGTTGGTTTCCTTAGTAATAGCAGCTAAAGCTTCCAAACATTCTTTCTTTTTGTTTTCCCCATTACTTTCTTTTAAAACTGTTTGGATTTCCTGAGTAATAGATATGCATACTAATTATCAGTCTGATTTTATTCTAGGGGTTTGAAAATGATGACTGTGAAAATGGCCTGATTCAAAGTTTAAACCAACAATTTTAACAGCTTAAATAAACAAGTTTAAGTGGGTCACCATTTCCTCCTAGAATTTTCAGACACTTTCCAATACTACAATTTAAGTTCAAGGGCCAATGTCTTATTGCACAGATGGCAAGAAGGATTCTCATATTAAATGTAAGGATTGTATTCAGAGGATTCTTCAACTTTCTATTCATATTTTTAAAATTAAATACAAGTAATGCATGTTTACTAGAATATGGAAACAGGACAGAAAGACATAAAAATTAAAGTCTTTGTCATTACTTCAGTTCTTCTTCACCAAAGGTATCACTATTATCAAATTTCCTGTGTATTATTCTAAAATGTGTTTAATGTATATAATAGTACATATATGATACATGCTTTTCTAAAGGAGATATATTCTCTTTAATATGTTTACCCAGATGGGCTCATATAGTATTATTGGTTTGTAACATCTTTTCTCCACTTCAATCTTAACTGCTACAGAGCATTCAATTGTATAAATTGTACCATAATGAAAACAACCAGTCTCTTTTTGATGACTTAGGATTTTTCTTTTAGAAACAATCCTGGAATGAGCAAACCAGTGACCTAAAAAGAACATCTAAATGTTTGATTCTGTTTGGATCAAGCACAAAATCAGCTGAAACTAATCTATGCTGAGCCCTCCCTTGGTGAAGGGAGTCGGAGTGACTGGAAGCAGGGGTTTTTCTAGGATGCTTATCTGTTTCTCGATTTGGGTGCTCTGCTTACCCAAGTGTAGTCCTTTTGTAAAATTTCATTGATCTTTACTAAGCTTTAACATACAGTTTTCAGTATACATGTTACACTTCAATAAGAAGTTGAAAAGAGAGTTGTTACTGTAATTGCTATTTATAAGACTTAAACACTGGTGCTTTTTGCAGCACAGCAATTACTTAGGTTACTTTTAAGTTTTACCTCTGTGCTTTTGCATATTTAAATGACTAAATATATAATAATTACAAATAAATGATTGATATGTGACCTTATACCCTCTTTTCCAAAATACTGCTCTAGCATCACAGCCTCAGTAGCATAGCTATGTGGGAGAAACCCAAGTCCCTGTATTTGGCCTCTTGCTATTATCTAATCGTGGTTCCTATTTGTCCAACAAACTGTAGTATATTTCCACTTAGAATTCTACCCCCAAATTAGCACATACTAAAAAGCTAACAATCACACCTCCACCTCACTGGTCTGCCTCTTGAAAAATCAACTCTCATCTTAACCTTTTTTTTTTTAAATCAACTGCTGTGTTCCGCCATCCAGCCTAAAATCTCAGGCTTTGGCCCTTCAACTTCCATCAACATTTATATCTGATCAGTCACCAATGATTGTCAGCTCTTCCTCAATAATACCCTTTCCATTTTCACTGAACTCCACTTCTTCATGACAGAGATATTCTAGTGGCTTTCTTTTTTTTTTTTTTTTTTTTTTTTTTTTGTTTTTTTTTTTTTTTTTTTTTTTTTTTTTTTTGTGGCTTTCTAATTTAGTTTCACTGATATCTGTTTTTTCCTTCATCACTTCAAAGAGTTACATATTGATGTTGGTTTTATTAGACTGATATTTCACGATATCTTTCCCGTGTTTAGAATCTTCAGCTGCCTACAAGTCATACCCCTGAGTCTGCCATTCAAAAAATTTCTATAGACTGATCCTTATCAACTTATCCCATTCTTTATCTTTTCCTACTTTCTTTTTATCAATCTTTTCAGCTGCTTAGATTCTTTGCTGTGTCCCAAACATGCCAGACAAGTTCCAAATTTATTATTTTTACATATGCTGTTCTCTCAACTTTACTACTATAATAGAATTAGTTAGGTAAATATTCAGCTAACAACCTTTGCCCTCTCTAAGAAATACTTCCAAACCTGTAATCAATCCTAGTGTGACTATTCAGAAAATCTACTCCTCTGGCCACAACTGATTGATCTAAGAATGCACCTGACCCGGGCTTGGTCTGTCAGAGTCTGTCTTCTGGGAACTGGACATTTGGAATTGAGAGTTACAAGCCTGGAGAGCACTGCTACTGAGTCAAGTGAACAGTTGAGGTAGGCTCTCTAAAAACTCCTATTGTCAAGAGGTCCAGAGCTGCCCGGGGGTCCTCCACTTCTTGAGGCTTTATTATTCATCTATCTCTTCCACAGAGTTCATGTGCCTCCCTTGTATTCTGACAATAATTTTTTTCCTTTGCTTAATTTAATGGAGTTATTTTCTGTTTCTTGCAACCAAAAAAAACTGTAAATAATACAATTTCTTTCTCACTCATTCTTGCACACTTATTCTGTAAATATGTTGCTGGGCCCCGTATTGACCTATTCTTACTCTGATTGACAGGTGAAGAAAATCAACAATCACTGAGTATTTATTTCATGAGCTGGGCAAGTTCCAGCACAGCACAAAAGCTCTGGAGTTATTCTCGTGTCCTAGGCATGGCCCAGAAGTACCATGAGAACTATTGAGCCAAATATACAAGAATACCTTTGCAGCTGGAGTGAATTCAAGATTTGTAACTTCATAAATGGAACAGTGGCCTTCTCAGATATATTTCTGGAGATAAATGGTCCCCTCAAACTTCATATTGCATAGCCTTGAGAATTTTGATCCAACACTAAGTGAAAGGGAGAGAACCCTAAATTGACTGAGATTAAGAACATTTGTGGGTGTATCAATTTACATTCCCACCAACAGTGCAGGAGTGTTCCCTTTTCACTACTCTCTTTCCAGCATTTATTGTTTCTAGATTTTTTGATAATAGCCATTCTGACTAGTGTGAGATGATACCTCATTGTAGTCTTGATTTGCATTTCTCTAATAATTAGTGATGTTGAGCATCTTTTCATGTGCCTCTTGACCATCCGTGTCTTCCTCGGTGAAATGTCTTTCGATTTTCCACCCAGTTTTTAATTGGATTGGTTGTTTTTCTGATATTGAACTCCATGAGCTGTTTATATATTTTGGAGATTAATACTTTGTCTGTTGTTTCATTTGCAAATAAGTCAGAAAGAGAAAAACAAATACCATATTGTAACACACATACATGGAATCCAAAAAAAAAAAGGTACTGATGAACCTAGTTGCAGGGCAGGAATAAAGATGTAGACATAGAGAATGGACTTGAGGACACAGGGTGGGAGGGGGAAGCTGGGGCGAAGTGAGAGTAGCATCGACTATATACACTACCAAATGTAAAACAGTTAGCTAGTGGGAAGCAGCAGCATGGCACAGGGAGATCAGCTCTGTGCTTTGCGATGACCTAGAGGGGTGGGACAGGGAGGGTGGGAGGGAGGCTCAAGAGGGAGGGGATATGGGGACATATGTATGCATATGGTTGATTCACTTTGGTGTACAACAGAAACTAACACAGTATTGTGAAGCAATTGTACTCCAATAAAGATATATTAAAAAAAAAAAGAATAGGGCTTCCCTGGTGGCGCAGTGGTTAAGAGTCTGCCTGACGATGCAGGGGACATGGGTTCGTGCCCCGGTCCGGGAGGATCCCACGTGCCGCGGAGCGGCTAGGCCCGTGAGCCATGGCTGCTGAGCCTGCGTGTCCGGAGCCTGTGCTCCGCAGCGGGAGAGGCCACAACAGTGAAATGGCCCGCGTACTGCCAAAAAAAAAAAAAAAAAAAGAATATTTGTGGGATGTGGGGCTTGAAATAAAGTTGTATTATGGGAAAATAAAGTTATATTTCTTGCACACCTTCGTTTGTGGGCTGATTTCTATTGCAACAGAAATAATGGTTTTGTAATATTTTAGGTAAAGATGTACATTATTATTTTCCATATTCATTGGTTCAGAATGTAATTTATCAATTGAATAATGAATTCACTAGTTAACCCACGAGATATGAAGATTAATTTTTAAATAGCCATCCTATTTTTGTACACTTCACTTTATATTAAAATAAGGATTTGGCAGGAGTTTGTTTGAAAGGTTACTTTATAAGTAATTCCATGAAATAAATGTTCTTTAAGTACAGGAAAATAAACTCCTTAAATTGCAACAATTTTTATTTACTCATGCCACTAAAGACTCTTGGAAATACAAATTCAGATCTATTCTAGTTAAAAGATAACAGAGCCAGAGGCTTATCAAATGGACTCAAGGCACATAAAAGCCTTCTTCCAATATAAGGATGCTGATATTGTCAGTTGATTCTTTCAAATAACTGTTCATTGGTATAAGCTATTATTCTAAATAATACCGTGGATTCCAGTTGCATGGTGGTAAAGTTCTATCAATTCACAATACAGTATATAATATTACCCCTTTACCCCTATCCCTGACCATACAGGATAATACTAATCTTTCTTTTTGTACAAATTTTATTTATTTATTTATTTTTGGTTGCATTGGGTCTTCGTTGCTACCCACAGGCTTTCTCTAGTTGCAGTGCACGGGCTTCTCAATGCGGTGGTTTCTCTTGTTGCAGAGCACGGGCTCTAGGAGCGTGAGCTTTGGTAGTTGCGGCACGCAGCTCAGTAGTTGTGGCTCCCCGGCTTAGTTGCGCCGCAGCATGTGGGAACTTCCTGGACTACGGCTCGAACCCATGTCCCCTGCCTTGGCAGGCGGGTTCTTAACCACTGTGCCACCAGGGAAGCCCTAATCTTTTTTATTTTGTCAATCTAATCGACCCATAAAAGGCAGGGTGCCTCATTTTATTTTCCTTTTCATTTTCTTGATTACTAGTGAGTTCATGGGTCTGTTCATTATGTTTATTGGCCATTTATACTTCCTTATCCTCATCCATTTTTCTATTAAGTTTAATCTTTCCTCATTGGTTTGTAGGATTAAAAACAAAAACACTTTTCTTAAGACCAAGCCTTGTTTACTCAAGATAAAACAAATCTAAAACCTTCCAGAAACATAAATTATATTCCATACCCTTGGAATATAGTTATGATTATAGCTCTAAGTATTTGCTACAGAAAGAATAATAATGAAAAACTAATATTGTCCTATAGTAGTTCAAAATCTCAGGGTGATGGACTACCTTTAGAGATCCCTATTTTAATTCTTGTCCCTGAAGTCTCTACTTAGATGATGATTTGGTCTGTATTACAAATCATGCCTCTAGGTTTGGATCACCCCAGACCTGGACTACTTGTGATGATTTATAAGAATGTTAGTTTTTTGTTCTGTTTCCTTCAGCAGTGGAAGAATATTCTCAAATACAAAATACAAAAAGCTGAACATCCTTGTGCACTGGGCTGACACGTATGGTGGGCAGATTGTGCACTGCACAAATCCAAGAACACTAAATCCAAGAACATAGGTTCACATTGTAACCTATGCAAATGCTGCCATCAGTGCATGACTTGTGCCTCAATATGAAAAAAGCAGCCTTGTTTGTGTGGTATCATTAAGAAGATCAACAGACAAGTGGGGACTAAGTACAAGTGATAGTGTCGACTCTTTCCTAGCGTGACTCCTTTCTAGTCTTTCATTCCAATTGCTTTTCTGTATTATAAACTTCCTAAGGCATTTTCAAAAACGTGTGATTTAAAACCAACAGGGACCTACTGTATAGCACAGGGAACTATATTCAATATCTTGTAATAACCTATAATGGAAAAGAATGTGAAAAAGTATATATAGTATGTACATATAAATCACTTTGCTGTACACCTGAAACTAACACAACATTGTAAATTATACTTCAATTAAAAAAAAGGTTAAAAAAAAACTATGGAAATTTGGGGAAAAAAATTTTAGATGAATAGTATAACTTGGTCACAGCAGCTCTCTTAAATCCAGAGAGAGGTAAGGAAGCAAGATAGCATAGAAATATGTCTTTAAAAAGACCAAGGATGTGGTTATTAGCATGTGGAATTCTCTGGAATCAAGGAAGTCTACTGAGTTCTTGAGAAATTACTACTGTCTAAAAACTCATGAACCTAGACTAAAAAAAAGTGTGATTTATTTTTTAAAGAATGATATTCCTTTTAATTAAGGTTGTACTGGCTGCAAAGAATGGACTCACTCATGCTAACTCAAGAAAGATCTCTGCTTATGTCTCTATCTTCTGGATATCAAAACCAAAAAATGAGGTAAAGACAGGATTCACAGGTTTCAGACTGGGAAATCATGTTCTATTAACAGCAGATTAAAAGATATGGCGCTGGGAATTCCCTGTCTGTCCAGTTGTTAAGACTCGGTGCTTTCACTGCCACGGGCCTGGGTTCCCTGGTAGGGAAACTAACATCCCACAGACCATGTGGTTTAGACAAAAAAAAAAAAAAAAAAAAAGATATCACTGTAAAGATATAAAATATCTGTAAAATAAATATGGGGTTTAGAAAAAAAAAAAAAAAAAAAAAAGATATCACTGTAAAGATATAAAATATCTGTAAAATAAATGTTCCATAAACCAAGTTGAAAGGCAAGAGATTGAATGGGAGAAAATATTTACAAGAATGTAGTTAACTGTTGCTGGCAGTGAAAATTTGTACAGTGTTTTTGGACTATTTCAGTCATGCTATGTAAAATATATTTCTGCCCTGGCAATTCCTATTCCAGAAATCTGTACTGCAGACACACACACATGTCAACAAATGTGGAGGACACACAGCATTGCTTTTAGTAGTAAAATAAAGCAGATAACTACAAGAAATTGCAGTACATCTCTACTACGAGAGGCAAAGCATTGGTTGAAAAGAAGGAAATAAGAAAGGAAGTGGGAAGAGGTCGGGAGAAAAGGAGGTGTTCTAATCATTTAAATATGTGGTCTTTACAGTAGGAGAAACTGAGTTTAAATCCTAGACTGGCTAGCTATTTTGACCTTGGGCAAGTGCTTCAGTTTCAGTTTTGAAGTGGTGATAATAGTGGCACCTACTTCACTGAAGTAACACAGTAAACAGGTTAACAAAAGACAATGACCATGGAGGTTTTCTTTGTGACAGTGGTACTGAGCTACTGCAAGGTGCTTAAATAAAATTAGCATCGCAGTTAAGGAAGGAAACCCCACTGACATGCACAAAGCCAGGTATGTAGTAGGCACTTTAAAAAAAAGGAACATGAGTACTGAGAATCAGCAACTTGAAAGAGAAAATATCCTTTATGCAACTAAATCAGCATCTGACCTTGGGGAACATCCTGAAGCACACATTCAATTAAACAAATACTTACTAAGCAATTACTAGGTACTAAGTGTTGGATAATGAAGGGAATACACTTACCCAAAGGATCAAACGTTAGAGACCTTGAAAGGTCATGCAGAATTATGACTTTGCTTTCAGGAACCCATCCCATATCTGGAGTAACTTGTCCCGTCACTTACATTGTATTGCAACTTTATGTTGACTTGCCTGTCTTCCCCAAGGCTGTAAATTCCTCAAGGGCAGGGGACCTTCCTTACTTCTTCTTTGTATCTCTAATGTCTATAGTGTCAGTGTCTGATATATAGCAGGGGCTAAATAAGTATTCCTTTAATTAAGTGAATTATAGAATAAATGAGGGCTTCCCTGGTGGCACAGTGGTTGGGAGTCCACCTGCCGACGCAGGGGACGCGGGTTCGTGCCCCGGTCCAGGAGGATCCCAAATGAATAGGGTTTTCTCCTTCTCCACATTTTTCCCTTTGTCCCTAGGACTTATCTAACCAACTGTGTGATTTTTACTTATTTTTGTTTATTTTCTCTATCTACTGCTGAAACATAAGCACCACCAGAGCAAGAGTGTCTAAACACAGATATTTGTTGAATGATTGCTTCTCTTGTTTTAAAGACTGCCAAGAGGAGAAGTTTTGAAATTTTATCTGATAACCTCTTGGAAGTCACCTTATGACGGTCCTCCTTGAGATTAACTCAATTCTTGAGACATACACACACCTACTTTTGATTATTCTAGATCAACTGGAGCATTATCTAGTCACAATCCTCACAAAAGGGTTTAGCAACTATTAATTGATCATTCTTTTCCTTCACGAGTGTGTATGCTAGTTTTCCTTTATGGGGAGAGAAAAACTAGTGAGTCAGTGGCAACCTGTCAGTATACCTTTTTTTTTTTTTTTTTGATAAATTTGTCTTTACTTTTGGCTGCATTGGGTCTTTGTTGCTGCGTGCGGGGTTTCTCTAGTTGCGGCAAACAGGGGCTACTCTTCGTTGCAGTGCGTGGGCTTCTCATTGTCGTGGCTTCTCTTGTTGCAGAGCACAGGCTCCAGGCACACAGGCTTCAGCAGTTGTGGCGCGTGGGCTCAGTAGTTGTGGCGCATGGGCTTAGTTGCTCCACGGCATGTGGGATCTTCCCGGACCAGGGCTTGAACCCGTGTCCCCTGCATTGGCAGGCAGATTCTTAACCACTGCGCCACCAAGGAAGCCCCAGCATACCTATTTTTGGTACTGATAAGCTGTTGCCATCCCAACCAATGATGCAGCCAATTTCCTCAAATTTCTGGCCCATAGGAATGAATAGATTCTTGATCCTTTGCTTCCCACAATGCATAGAAGGGACAGCCAAATTAGTCCTTCACTGCTGGACAATGCTGATGGAACTAAAAATGGGTTTGTAGCCCAAGAAAATGAACACCAGGGCTGTCCAGAGTACTTTCCTGATACCTGGTGAGAGATTAAGATGCCAGTCACGTACATGCCCTTCAGGTTCAGTTCTGGGAAGGCCTTCAACATATCATTCTGTGATTTTCCCGAATAAAATGACAGACTTCGGTTATGCCTAAGGCTGATTCCTAGATTTTTTTTTTTTTTTTCTGTGTTCACAGCATCTGGTACATTTTATTTTGTCTAACCAAAATAAAATGTTTATTAGCTTCATTTATGAAAACAAACTCACTTAACATTTTAATTGGAAACAGTTCATATGGTCTGTTCAGTGGAAGCTCAGATAGGCAAAGTTCAATAAGCAGAATGAAATATCACACATACGTCTCTGCATAAATCAACATGAAAAAGTATTTAAGATGTTTCAAATGGAAAAAGCAAGCTTCAAAATAATAACTACAGGGAGAGTTCTCTGTTAAACATTATTTCCTAAACTATTTATTTATGTAGTACTATTATTTTTGCAAAAATGTTTTTGTAATACAAAACAGCAAAATTAATGATAATGTTTGGAAAAAAATATAATGTTCAAAACACATTTATTTTCTAAATCACTTTGAGGTTAATTTATATCAGATAATTTCAACAAATACAATGTTTAATGAAAAAACTGTGGTATACAGTGTAATTGTCTCTGGACAAACGTCTTGTTTACAAGTTAAGGAACAAAACTATTTCTTTTAATTAAATGTAGGTTTTAGAAAAACATTCATTACACATTACTACCGTAAAAAAAAAAAAAAAAGAATTCCCTAAGAATAGCTCTAGCATCCAGTGAAATCTTAAGAGGTGAACCAAAATGGTTTTTTCAATCATATTCAGAAAATCTAATGTGTTTACTTGCTTGTTGAGTCTTTTCGAGTCTGATCTTTTCGGCTTTGGTGATTAACTACAGAGAAAGAAATCAGAAATTAGAATGTACTGGATACGTAGAAAGAGAAAGATAATTATGACTAGAAAAATCTCATAACAATTAGCTTGAATAAAACTTCTTAAGGGCTTCCCTGGTGGCGCAGTGGTTGAGAGTCTGCCTGCCAATGCAGGGGACACAGGTTCGTGCCCCGGTCCGGGAAGATCCCACATGCCGTGGAGCGGCTGGGCCCGGGAGCCATGGCCGCTGAGCCTGCGCGT